>NW_019396236.1:194819-294142 GCF_000591075.1 Eurytemora carolleeae | reverse complement strand
TGATATCTTATTATTTTAAATATATATTCTGATATCTTATTATTTTAAATATATAGCTCTGATATCTTATTATTTTAAATATACAGCTCAGATATCTTATTATTTTAAATATATAGCTCTGATATCTTATTATTTTAAATATATAGCTCTGATATCTTATTATTTTTATTGTATATCTCTGATATCTTATTATTTTAAATGTATATTTCTGATATCTTATTATTTTAAATATATATTTCTGATATCTTATTATTTTAAATATATAGCTCTGATATCTTATTATATT
Organism: Eurytemora carolleeae; assembly: GCF_000591075.1. Taxonomy (NCBI): domain Eukaryota; kingdom Metazoa; phylum Arthropoda; class Copepoda; order Calanoida; family Temoridae; genus Eurytemora; species Eurytemora carolleeae. Next base: position 293,856 of record NW_019396236.1, on the reverse strand, counting down.
CTATCTTTAAGCAAATCATGTATATGTACGTAGGCTAATAAAAATATCAATGAGAATTTGTTATCAACCAGAGACAGCGAAAATTCTGTAGAAAACCACAAATTCTCTTCGCTGTCAAAAATTGTGTGATAACACTGTTGGTATAAATCCCGTTTGTTAATATAAAGCAAAGACTTCAAGCTAATTAAGGAAAGCGCATCAGAAAATTTACGCAAATTCTACGCATTTTTTAATGAGCCAAAGAAAGTAACAAATGTTGTCTCATCTAATAATCCAATACATTTTTACGCATTTCAAGTTTCATCATGTTGTCTTTTGGAATGGATTAAAGAGTTATTTCCAAGCAAAAATAAGGAAACCATTTTGGTTTTTCTACCTTGAAATTTATAAGTTGTGGATTTTATTTGCAATTGTCTTTGATATAAAGGGGTGGCCTTATTTTACCGTCTTGAAAGAATTTTTACAAAGAAACGTTTCCCTTCTATTAAAGATATTTAGGTTTACCTAAGACAACATACCACCCGTTAGGAAAGATTTTTGAAGAACTTCCAGTTTTCCTAAATAATACATATTATTGATTGTTTCTTGAAATATTAAAAAATTCTGAAAATTCGCAAATAAAAACAGCAAAAATTCGTGGAATATTTTTATTGTTGATCATATAATTTTGAACTATAGGAAGAAAAAGGGATCAGCTAGTCGTAACGTAAGCTTTATTTTTATTTTATATTACCTAAGTTTACGAGCAATTTTGATATTTTTCTTGAAAAATTGACCGTGCTTCAAATGTGTGAATCCAACCTCTTCAACCTGAATATTTTCTTTTTTAACTTTAAACTTCAAGGAAATTATCTAAATTTAACACTTTTAAATTAGAAAAACAACTAGATATATCTTCCTCATTATTACTCAGATAAAGGTAAATTTAAAGAGTACCAATGTAAATACGACATGCCACTATTTAGAAAAGATTTGAATTAAGACTATGCAGTCGCTCTAAACTTGTAAAAAAACTGAGAGGACAGGTTTGGTGTGTGGGGGGATGTGGTTATTTTTGTTTTTCAAATTTCTTAACCCTTTTTCTACTGGGGCACAGTGGTTTAAAAAGCAGATATCATGGACATCAGTACTTTAACTTTTAAACTGTTTTGACTAGAAAGTAAAAATTCATATGCTTTACAAAAATATGGGTGCTATCTTTATTTCGCGATCTTAATAAAAAAAAATTGATTTTTTTAATGTAACTTTTGAATTAGAATCATGACAATTTTTTTTCAATGTTTGCGCCTCCATATCAAACAAATGGCTCAACCAAATTAAAAAAATATTTTTATAATTAGTTCCCTCTTTGCAGGTTATTAAAGGTTATAACCGAAAAAAAATTATTTTTTTTTGAAAATTTTCCTCTGAATTTTCAATTTTCAACATTCTTGAAAACAAGGAATTGAAAACCCTTTTCTGGACATCAGACTTTAATTTTTTTTTCTTTACAGTTAAATTTGCCACTTTTGAGACATAATAATAGAACGTAAATGAAAGAATTATTTTTTTAGAATAATTTCAAAGCCAATTTTTTAGTTTTTCGTGTTACCTAAAAAAGTCTGAGGTTGTAGAAAGTTTTTTTTTACTTTTCTACATTATATCTGCTCCTAACTTTAGGCTGAAAGCTTAACTTCTATACATACTGCATGATACCTCAGGCATACTGCCAATATGCCTTATTTTACTTAACCAGCCTACTTCATGTCTCTGCTAAAAAATCTTATCAATGGTAACAAATTACGCTTTAAAGGGAGTGTTCGCAAAAAAATGAAAAGGGTATGGCTTACGTCGAAAAATATTCGTTGGTGATTTTGAAGAATTGTTAAAAACGACTCATACCTAAGAACGAAGCTTCCATACAAATTCAGAAAGTTCAACTCGGATAGTAAAAAAATCAAAAAATCACAAAGACACCTATAGTCATCGATTTTTTAACCATTCGTATATAGTTGATATTTCATAATATTTTTTTTTTATCATATACAGTATCCTTTAAAGGAAGATTATTTGGCCGCTAGATTGCCTCTGCTCTCGATGCTTCTAGGAATTCCACGTGGAAGAGACCCCAACGACACCTAGCGACAAAAAATCGTCGTTTAAAGAGCCTCGTATACCATACAAGTAAAAAAATGAAATGTCAACTGTATACGATTGCATCGAAAAAAATGATGATGATAGGTTTTAATATCAGAAGGTATTGTTTGGAATTAAATTGATTATTTTTACGATCCGTCTGGAATATTGCAACTTTCTGACTTTGTATGGACGCTACGTGTTCTTCGCGCGGTATGAGCCGTTTTTAACAATTTTCTCCTTATAGACGCAACAGATAAAAGTATGATTAGTAGCGATCACGATCGAATATTTTTCGACGTAAGCCAATACCCCCTTTCATTTTTCGGAGACACTCCCATAAAGTTTGATTTTTAATTTGACCAAGTGGATAGCTATGTATCTTATGGCTTATTTAAACCCATGGGGCTTATCTTTTTATATTTCAAGTAATACATTTTATGGAAGGTTTTTTATTCTTACTTTTATTTAGATGATTTTAGTATAATATATGTTCTTTTTTCTAGCTTTGTCTTTTCTAAACGTAATCTTCTTTGGATTTAAATCTTGATAAATGAAATACTTCAGCAGCCCCTTCCCCCCATCCTCTTGTAAAGTTATAGTTGCGCTTGTAACTGGAACGTAATTCACAAGTGTTATTCTCCGTTTAAAAGTGACATGTAATGCTGTGGAATGAGATGGTTCGCTTTTGAGGTTTAAAGAAATAGATTCTACAATAGATATTAAGAATATACAAAGTGTGGAGTTTTCGCCACAAACTTAAATTTTCTAATCCCTATATCTTTGCAGCCTGATGGTGTAAATCTTTTATATTGCAAACTTAGATTTTTGATCTAACAAAATTCAATGTTTGAAATAATATCTTGGGTCGCAAAGACATAAGTATTAGAAAATTTGAGTGTGTGTCAAAAACAGCCAGAATATAAGGATCCGTGATTAAACAAATATAAATTAAATTTGACGTTTAAAGGCTCTTTTAGTTACACACCTGTCTTATTCTGTTCATTGGTAAACAGAATACATAGAAGAGAAGAATAAGACTGAACACTAATGCAATACATCCAACACCTGGCAACCATTGGAGTGGATACAAAATAACAAAAATAATAAAAAGATAAAAATTTCATAATACCCATTTAGGAATTTTCTTCCGCCACAACCTTCGTTTTTATGCTGTTCAGAAATTCTACATTTTACAACAACCGTGACAAGGAATTATTAAGAGGACTACCCCCTCCCCCTCCCCCCTCCTTAAGACAAATTCTAGCTTGCCAAGAGCATAGATAAATTAAAATAACATCTAATGTCATATCTGTTATTTTAATTAATCTATGGCCAAGATGTACTTCGTACAGACTGAACCGCGGTTTAATTTATAATACATATTCTTAATTTCAGTATTTTGACAATTTGATGTTTTTATTTCCACGTTCCTTGAACTACTATTTCCAGTGTACAACAGGTATCTAAAAACATATTTTCTGAAAAAAGTGTTGATAATAGTTAGATGCGTAAACAACAATCGATGATCAAAATATTTTCCAAAATAAAAAGAAAAAAAGAGAAAATATAACAAATCGTGCAACTTATCAATTGAGCATAATCAAAAACTCTCTTATCCATTATTATTTTGTTAGAAAGTTAAACGTATTTCTTTTTGAACTTACATTAATGTAGAATGTCATGTATGATGTACCTTTTAAACATTTTAACCATGATCAAATGAATGGTATATTCTTATTTTTTTCTAGGCTCAGATTTCATTCTGTTGGAAAGACAATACCTTAATTGGTTTAATTATATACCAACTCCTAATACAGTGAAAGTGAGACTCATTGAGCTGTAAAATCTGAAAACGACTCAGCATTACACGTACAATGATTAAACATAAATAACATAAATTACGCAGTGATACATTAACTTGTTATGATTTTCATTTTATCTATTTTAAACACAAAATTGCTTTAACATTGCTTTTCAGTCGTCTGCAAATTACAAAGTGTTTTTTTAATGATAAATATTTTTTTTGATCATATTATAATCATTACTATTATTAGCTTTCCATTACATTTTCCGCGCTTCTGACAAAAAATTATATAAAATTGATAATTGTTGCATTTTTACAACAAAAATCCCCGGCACCCCGGATAAAACGCCCCTGGGCTATTCCTTGTTATCGACATATTGAATATTCTGTGCACGGGCAAACTGTACAATATTTATGGTGATAAGGGAACCAAGCAAAATATCAGAGTTTCAGCCATTATTTCAATCACATTGAAAGGGACTGTTTGCATAGTTTCAATTGACTCTCCTGATGCAAAGATAACAATTCATCGATTCACATGAACGATAGTCGTAAAAGCTTTGTCTGATCAAGTATGAATGATATATCAATGTTTATAAATTTGAAAACTGAATATTCGTTGTGGTTATTCAACAAAAATGAAATGACTCGCGCATTTCTCCTGCTGGATCATTTTTAGGAATTATCAGAATTAAACACTTATCAACCAAGAAAAACTATATTAACTTTCAAAATATTAATCAAGTGAATCCTTGTGAATAGGGCATTAACGTCTGTGTATGAAGGATCGCTTTAAATTCCGCTTTCTGTCCCCTTAGACTCACTGAACACCCTAACATTATGTTAGAAAATTGAAGTTACCAAAACCATTGTAAAATACGAACTGTTTGTCCAAAAATTTGAACTGTATAAAGGGATATAAAAAAACTGTAGGATAAATCCAATTTCCAAATAGTTTGTTTACAATTTTAAACTAAATATTCGCAATTTTGAAATGCTTTAAGTATGTTCGATATTGCTAACCCAACATTAAATTTTTTTTTCATCATCTCATTTGTTTTAACTTTTCAGAAATACGAAAAACAAAGTTTAATTAATTAAAATGAAAAGGATTGACATATTATGCAGGCAAGCTCATACAGATATTTTGCAATCTCTTAAAGAAAAATACCATAAGAACTAATGGCGTAAAACAAATCTTGCACACAAATCTCGGATAGAAAAAATCTCATTATCTGTCTATCTATCTATCTATCTAACTATCTATCTATCTATCTATCTATCTATCTATCTATCTATCTATCTATCTATCTATCTATCTATCTATCTATCTATCTATCTATCTATCTATCTATCTATCTATCTATCTATCTATCTATCTATCTATCTATCTATCTATCTATCTATCTATCTATCTATCTATCTATCTATCTATCTATCTATCTATCTATCTATCTATCTTTATATCTATCTATCTATCTATCCATCGATCTAACTATCTATCTTCTAAACTAATGTATAGTGTATACTCTAACGTACTTTCAACAATGTAAATTTAAGATAGCGATCCATACAGGGGGGTTCAATAAACATAAGAATGTTGTACTTTATATTTAACAGATGAAAAGAATTTGGAAAAGGCTTTAAAGGGACTGAACCGTATTTTCAAGGTACTCTCCATGCAAAAATGTAAATGCCCGATGTTCCCTTAAAAAAAGTTTTGTCTGATGAATTAGAACCCCAGGTTTTTGTTTTTAAAAACTGTTTATTTTGATTTGTGGTTTCTCTGGAAACGAGATTTGGGCATTTTTTGCTATTAAGAAAGCCTTGTAAAATTAATTGATTAAACACCCTTTTTGAGTTGGAAAAACGATGTTATCTTACACATTTTTTATCAGAATATGGTTTCAAGGGTACTGATGTAAATCGGGCAATTTGCATTGCTTGCAATTGCTTGCAGAGTCACTTGAAATTACGCTTACACTCTTTTTAATTTTGATTCTCAATTTAAGTAAGTGCATAGTCAGATATATTTTAAAAAGCTATTTATCATATGACATATTTAAACCAAAGCACTTACCATTAATTTACTATGAAATAGAAAAACGACATTTTAAAAAAACAATTGTGTGTATTTGATGTTGTTATAAAGCAAATATTTTATTAGAATCTTAAAAATCTGGACTTTTACAAAAAAAGAGGTTTAACAAGGTTTTTTTGTACATTTTATTTTACATTTGGAATTGTTACAGGTGAAACCCAATGATAGCAATTCTGAATCAGCAACTTTTCAAAAGTTATATATAAAATTGTAATCTCTGTTTTTCTGTTTGTATGACGGGTCATAACTCATGAACCCCGTGGCCGATTTGCCTCAAGTTTTGATTGAGGAACTGTTTAAAACCACGGGAATGTGTTAAACTTGAAATTTGAGGATTTTTTTATTGAGTTGGTTGACTTTTGTAAGTGTCCATTCATTTCAGATTGAAAAAACCTAACACTTGTGAAATTCCATGGTTGTCACCGTTTTGCGGCAAATATTATGCTTAAAAATTAAAAAATAACTAAACACTATAGTTTCAATTATAGAAGTAAATATTTCCGTTCAATGTTAGCGCCGATCAAAGGAATTATATCTTTAATTGGATAATGAGCTAGATAGATAAATGTTACCGCTATACTATTTCTATTGGTTTAGAATAGACAAGAAACACGTGACTGAATCCTGATTGGATCAGGCGCTAATTGACTCGGCATACAAGTGTGTTTGATGTTAATCTCGGGATAAAGAATTAATCTCCATTTTATCTGCAGACTTACAGCAGATTAATTAAATAGCTCAAAGATTACACGCGGTGCACATAGATCCAGACTGCTATACAGAGTTTAATCAATTTTTAAGAATGGGTCGACTTTAAAGTGTCTTAACTTCTAAACCTTGGATTTACCTCACCAACTAACTTAAATTCTTAGTAGACCCTAGAATTTAACATTTTAGAACATAAAAGCACTGTTTTCAGATTTAGTTTTAAAGAAGTGATTGGCAAAATTTTCATCGATATTTGAGTAAGAGCTTGGAACTTTTGGTTCACTGTGCGTGGTCCCGACTTTAATTGAGGGATCAATCGTTTATCCGTGAATAGATAAAACATGCACACCTCGGATATCGAAATCAACTTTTCAATATAAACGATATCCAAAACTGAAGGATATATTGCCATTTTTCCAGGGGCGACTTACGAAATTTTTATTGAAGGTTAAATTATTTTAAAAACTGGAATTTTGGTTAATTTTTATATTATAACCGAATTTTTTTCCCCATTCTAAAAAATATAATTGAAGCCCCCCCCCCATTTTTCAGGGGGATGCCCCCCCATATGTCGCCACTTTACTAATGTTCCACTGTATTATAGGAACCACTGTATAATGTATAGTATAACTCTCTAACTATAAAGCACTAATCAGAACAGTTTCTGAGTTTTTATATATAACTCTCTAAACCCACAGGAAACCATATTTTGAAAACGAAAAGTTTTTTTACGAAAATATTTTGCCAAGAATTTATAATTAATTATTCTTCTTTCCTGCAAAATATTAAATTAAATTTAAAAGAAAGGTTATTAAAGGGAGTGTTCGCGAAAAATGAAATGGGTTATAGGCTTAATGCGATAAAAACACGCTTTTGATCGCAACTTATCTTACTTCTATCTGTTGCGTCTATATGGAGTAACTTGTTAAAGACGTCTCATACCGAATAACTCACCGTCCATACAACAGTGGCGTAAGAGGGGGGCCTCTTTTAATATTACATTTGCTTGCATTTCCCTTCCTCAGGCCAGGCACAGTGACGTACCGTAGGGGGGGACAGTAGTCCTCTTGCCCCCCTCTGGGAGTTCCAGGCGGGGCACTGCCCCCCCTGGAGGAAAATACATTATTAAAAGGAAACTACGTTTAGAAAGTAACATACAACAATGACAAAATTAAAAGGAAACGCAACGCAACAGATAGAAGTAAGATTATTAGCGATCAAAAGCGCTTTTTTATCGCATTAAGCCTATACCCCCTTTCATTTTTCGCGAACACTCCCTTTAAGAACAAGAAGCAGCTACACGCCATTTCGACCTTTGAGCCACAATATCCGCATTCTTTCTTCCGAGCCATTTTTCAAGTATAAATGTGAATAAAAAAACATGAATAAAAATTCGTCACAAACTAAAAGTAAAGTTACCAAAATGACGTGGATAAAAATGAAAATAAATCAAATCAACCATTCTAACATATTAAATCAATATTTGTTTTCTAAAAACCTTGTCAGGATTTCCATTCATCCAAAATGGTAAATCAGATTTTATAGATTTTTTTTATAAGTCGCGAGCCGCGTTGATACGCGCTCTGAGACTCTCCCCCCGAGCCACATTATATAGATGGCTGCATGACCAACAGAAATAAAATTAGCGTTGTGAACCTAATAACAAAGAGAAGTGTATCAATTTATTCGAAAAAAATAAGAATCTGAAAATCTGAATATAAAGAGTTTTAAGACGTTTTAGCCGCTCTCTCAGAATAAAGAATATCTATGTATATCTTACTTCTATCTATTGCGTCTTTCATCCTATACCCCCTTTCATTTTTCCTTTACTGTCCCTTTAAGGAGAAAATTGTTAAAAACAACTCATACATAACGTAGTGTCCATACAAATTCATAAAGTTGCAACATTCAAATTCGTAAAAAAATCAATGTTAAAATAATTTATTAAATGTCGTCTTGACAATTTTTCAATGAGTTTTATACTATATTACGTAAATTTCTGTATTTGCGAAAATAAATAAATAGCCATGAATATTGAATATGCGGGAACAGTTTTAAAGAGCTCCATATAATCATTTAATTAAAAAACTAAATATCTGCAACATTCCATTATCAGAAAGTGAAGAATACGACATTTGATGAATTCTTTAGACGTATTCGTTATTAAGGGTTTCACTGTATAATATGTGATCAGTTTAAAATCTAGTTTTTAGACTTTAGACATTAGTTTTAACTCTTTTTGAGTCTTTAAAGTAAAAAAAAAATGTTGTACCAAAATTAATCTAGCCCCCCCCCTCACTTAAATCCTGTATCCGCCCCAAAATGTATCTATCTCTATCTATCTATCTATCTATCTATCTATCTATCTATCTATCTATCTATCTATCTATCTATCTATCTATCTATCTATCTATCTATTATACAGATACATTTATTTTAGCAATAAACTTTATCTTATCTTATCTTATCTAATGTGTTTGTTATGTATGTTATCTATACATTTTCAGATTATTAAATTGCACAGCGATAAAAATATAAATTTAACTAAGATTTTTTTTCCAAAAAATATGATTTTTTTTTTAAAAATTTCACTTCAGCGGAAAAAAAATTCGATTTATTTTCAATTTTAGAACACTACCAATGTTTTCAGGAAAATGCGCAAAATTGTGTGTACTACAATTACGAAATAAAAAATGGCCGCTTGAAAGCCAGTTTTAAAACGCCTAAATTGGATCTAGAAGTTGTGCGCAAAGCGCCCTAAAAGTCTTGTAAAGTTATATATATACTCCTACATATACTCCTATATATGCTCCTACATGACAGTTTTTCTAAAAAGCATAATGTTCAAAACAGGGAACGTAAAAAGTATTCTATCTGTTAAAAACTTTTCAAAAAAAATGTTTTTTTAAATGCTAAACTAAAATTGATTCTTTAAAGCCCCTGTTTTTTGCGTAAAAGGAATTTCAGTAATCAGGCAGGAGAAAGGGGAGGAAAGAACGGGGGGGGGGGACAAAAAAAGTATTAAAGGTGTTTAGAAAAAATCTGTTTGAGAGTGATTGTAAGAGTCAAATACAATCTAATAGTGTTTAGATTTTTAATTACTTTCAAATACATTATATATTGACGTGTGGGAAAAGTTGGATGTTTTTTCGTGGATTTTTCCATGTGAGTAGTATCTACCGATCATTTACAGCTTTCCCTAAAGAAGTTCCCAACATTTCTGAATCTTACGTTTAGTATTTTCAGCTAGCTTAGAACATTTTCTCAATTCAGCAGTTTCGCAGCAGTTGTATAGGGCTATAGTGTTATAATCATTTCTCAGTCATAACAAGGAAAGCGAATTTGTTAATGTTAATGTTTACTTGGTTTATTTTTTGGCAAACGACCATTATTTTGAAAAAAAAGAAAAAAATAATTAAAAACGTGATTTCAATAAAACCCCCACTGAAGTTTTATGTCTGATTATCAACGGATACCCATATTTACAGCTATCCACCTTAGTCTGAGAAACATTAAAGAAGAGAAGTTTCGAATGATGGTTTTTCTTTTTTCCTGCAGCATTATTATGCAAGTTACTTAAAAAAAACACAATTAGAAATCATAAATCTCTGATATAAAACAATGCAATCTTCATGATTGTTGTTCAATCTCAGATGACTGTAAGAAAGGTATCATTGAGATTTAGACATTACACTATTTAATCTAATTGTTAAAAGTAGCAGGTGGAAAAAGGTGGGAAAAATGCAGCGAAATCAAAATTTGGTTTTAAAAAATCTTAAAATTTGACTTTCAGTGATCGTGAGTGAATGGAAAATAAAACGTTTTCAACACAAGAATCAGAAAACGTTTTCCCCAACGAAGCAAGGCTGATAGAAAACGAAGGAAAGGAAAGTAGAAACGAAATGAAACGTTACAACGGTGAATCAGGGAAACTTCAAAAATGAATTATTAAAGGGACTGTAAGCGTAAATTTTATTGACCCTCATTGCAGAGTTAAAGATGCCCGATTTACAACAGAATTCGTGAAACCTTAATCTGATAAATAAAACTGACTTAAAAAGTGATCATTCTGCGAACTTCTCCATCGTTTTTCATGAACAAGAAATGCGCAAGTCACCTTTGCAGAGAAACCACCAATTAAAATAAACAGTTTTAAAAAATTGATTTTTAATTCATACTGCAGATCAGACAAGCCTTTTTAGGTGTACCGTTGTAAATCGGGCATTACCGTCTTTGCATAGAAGGTCACTTGAGTTACGCTTACAGTTCCTTTAAGAAGAAATTTAGAATTTGTACATTAATTTCTGTTACGTCATCGAAATTCCCCATCTTGATATTTATATCTATGATATATCTACTCAATATATGATTTAAACTCTATTTCACTTGCACTGGCTGGGGCACTTTAAACTCTGGTTAATTTCATGTACTGGGCCGATTTTTAATCAGCTATAGCAAGCTGTACAGTACAATTACAGACTATATACGGCAACACGAGCTAGTACACCAACTGATCTTCCTACCTAGATGTTTTTATAGCTTAAAAGTACTGGTCTATAAAATGATTTAAATTTCTCCAACTTTTACTGGCTTTAGACCTAAAACCAAGCTTTATTGCCTATTTACTACTTTAATGCCTATTTTATTACTAGGATAAAAAAAAGAAAAATTGCATATGTTAAAAAGTTTTTTTTGCAAATTTCCGAATTGTTGATTTTTATGTTTTTTAAAAGCTTTTGTTGAAATGACCCATTGCATAATCTTTGGTCTTGGTAAAAAGCTTTCTGCAAAAGTGAAAATCTATCATGAATTTTCATAATTTTTTTTGGCAATCATTTTCTATCATTTAACTAGATTTTGGTGGAGAATATTTAGAATTTTTCAAAGGAATTGAGTTTATTTTATCTTTGCCACAAACTTTGATTTTTAAATCATTATATTTTGACAACCCACTTTTGAAGATATTTAGATATTTCAAACTATGAATTCCGTTAGAATATAATCTAAAGGAGCTGAGTCTGCCACAAACTTAGATTTTCTAATCCCTATATCTTTACAAATTAAGTTTATTTTATCTGACAAACTTCATAGTTTGAAATAATTAAGGTCTACGACATTGGGTTTTAAAAGATAAAGAGTGTAGAAAATCAGAGTTTGTGGCAAAGACTCAACTTCTTTGAAACATCAAAGGTTGTTAACATCAGGTTCCAAACCCATTGGGATAAGGAAAACTTTAATTTGTGGAAAAGGGGGGGGGGCCATATGTAGATTTTTGATAAAAAAAATTTAGTTTTTTACGTTTTTGAAAAGTTTAGGAAGCCACAGTTCAGAAGAGGAGTTAGAAGAGATAAATATTAGAAATGTAATTTTTTAAATATTTTTTAAAAAGAATTATTGAAAGAATTATTATTGTTACAAATTTATTTTTTAAACGAAATTTTACAAAACCTTGTAAATTTTAACCTTCCAGTATTATTTTTTAGCTCTAATTCAAATAGAGTAGTAAAAAGATGATAGAGTACAATTTTTTTAATTCATATTTTATAATAGGAGTTTGGGCTAGGCGTGACAGAGAAAAGAAAATGGGGTGATCTTACAGATGCTAGCTCAGGTTTCAACAAATTTAACCCTATTTACCCTAAGCAGGGGGGGGGGGTTTAATTTGACCCCCCCCCCTATCGTTTTTTGAGGTAACTCAAAAAGTATTTGAGCTAGGAAGCTCAAATTTTCTGACTTTTCTAACTAACACATGCCCATCATTTAAGGACAAAAGCTAGGCTTTTATATTTAATGCCTGAGTCCTCAGGCATACTGCCTAAATGCCTTAAAGAAATGTGCACAATGTAAAGTAAATATATAAATGATGAATATCCGACTGTACATTAAACGGTATTATTTACTGAAAATACAGCGGGGGAACGTATCGTTAAGAAATGGCGAGTTTATGAAACTTAACGAACGTCAAAAACCGTTAATTTGGAAATTGTTAGCAAGCCAAAAAAAAACGTTATCAAAAAAAATAACAGTTTGTAAAAATAGCGAACGGATGTGTTTAAAAATAACGGAGTCTTTCGTTAATTTTTCAACTTCAAATTGCATTTAGAAAATAGAGAATAAATTTTACGTTATTCCTAAAATTGCAATCGCTATCGAATTAATAAATAACGGAAATTGCCTTTAACGGATGGACTATTTCATTCTTAGCTAAATTATTTAGTTTCTTAGCTAAGTTATTTTGTTTTCAACGACTGTTTCTAACAATTAACGAATCGGTGAAAAAAGTGTGTAAAGTGCCAAGCTCAACTCCAAACCTCTCACAGCAAAAAATATGTGTTATTTCCACATCATTTGAAAATATATTTCAGTCCGGGTTGACCCTATTTAGTTCTTGAGATTGTTTCTGTCATAAAAATTCAAAAGAAACTCAAGAATTTGATATTTCTCAGTTTTTTTGTATTCATTTATTGTCTTCCAAAATCTTTAAAAATAATAATTTTTGGAGCAAAGATTTTTAAATCTGACAATACTTAAACCTTTTCTATAGTGTGGAGCCTTTATTATCTTGGATAAGTATTAATGAGCAAAAAGTAAGAAAAAGAAAAATATAACATTTTTTAATTCTCATTTGCTAATCCTTATATCTTTACAACATGAAGATGTACACTTCCAATAAATTAAACTTTCCCTATTTAATCTAAGAGAATTTATAGGTTGAAATATAAAAAATTCCCGTCTTCAGGTTGCAAAGATATAAGGATTCAAAACTATAGTCTGAGTCAAGTATTTAGTATCTCAATTCCAAAAGTACATGCAGTAAATGCCTGTAAAGTGTAAAGAGCAAGATTGTTTCAATGATTATGCAATGTCGTAAAATCCGACTGAGTAATCCTTAGTAAATACTCGATCTTTCCTAAAAATAACATATTTACACTGAGAAAAGATTAATTGTTTTAAAAGAAATGAAACTTTTAAAAAGTGTTTCTAAGTAATTTAGAATAGAGCATAAAAATTAGGTGCCCCCCCCCACATCAGAATTGGAGATTAAAGCAACTTGCCAATATCTACAATATTATTTTTTTTGGAATTATTTGATTTCTAGAAAGTGACCTGGATACCCTAGAGTCTCTTAAGCAGGCAGAATACCAAAGGTAAAAAAAGGAAAAATTGAAAAAAGATTTAGATTTTTTTCTTTAAAAATGTGTTTTATGTTTGAAATGGATTTGTTGGATTTTATTTAAACTTTGCATGAATGAACACTGATCACTTGATTCTTCTAGTTTTCAAATTTAGAAAATTAAAAATACACAAATTATTAAATAACTTTCTATATGTTAAACCAGGCTAGGAGAATTTATAGTTTTAAATGCCAAAGGTAGCATTGGGCAATAGCTAGATAAATAGCTAGATTCGTTTTACAGAAATTTAAAATATTTCTATACTTTAAAGGTTTTACGACAATCTTAGAAGGGTGTGAAAGAATTTAAAATTGTATTCTGTAATCTAGAAGTGTGCTTTTACCAAAAACTATCGTTTTAAAAACCCAAAAAACGATTGTTTTAAAACGGTTGTTTTTTACTTACATTTTCTTCTAGCGTAACAAATTTGCATGTTTGATAAAAACAAACTTCTACAAAATATTGTCTTAAAACCTTTTTAAAGTCTAGAATAATTATAAGTTTCTGTTCCCAGTCGTAGGTTGCAACAAGTTAAGAAGAAGTAAGAAGTTGTGGCGAATTAATAGTTTCTTTAAAACTTCAGCAAATTAAACGATTAACTGAATTTTTGCTACGAACTTCAATTTTGTATTCCCGGATCTTTGCAAGTTTCAACCCAATGTTATAGACCTTTCATATTTCAAACTATGAATTCTGTTAGATCAACTTTAAAATATCAAAGGCTGTTCATCGTGTTGAAAAGATATATGATTTTAAAAATCCGAATTTGTGCCACCCAAAACTCTTTTTTTCAAATCTTAAAAATTTTGAAAAGTAGATCGACACATTTAGTTTAGGCGAGCATTTAGTTTTTTGACAATATAAATAAATTAAAAGAAGTTTTGATTTGTTCAGGAGAGGATCCTTTTTTAAAATTTTATTTGATTATTATAATAATCTATTAGATATCTGGCTGAATTTTCATCAAGCACACTATCAGAGGATAATGATAATAATCAGGTCTAGAACAAAATGAATATCTATAATAATAATGATAATAATAATATCTTTAATAATTAAAGATGATAATAATAATGATGATAATATAAATAATAATAATAATATTTATAATAATGATAAAAATGATAATTATGAAGATTATATTAATAATATTCATACTGATAATAATAATAACAATTATAAAAATGTTAAAAAGGGTAATAAGGAAAAAATTATCATTAAAAAAAACTTAAATTCTAAATTAGGTATACTGTACAGGACATTTCTGCGCCTGTACAGTTTTCTACCTCTCCTCCACTAGATGTAC
This sequence comes from Eurytemora carolleeae, assembly GCF_000591075.1. Lineage (NCBI taxonomy): Eukaryota > Metazoa > Arthropoda > Copepoda > Calanoida > Temoridae > Eurytemora > Eurytemora carolleeae. The sequence continues at coordinate 278,644 of NW_019396236.1, read as the reverse complement.
ATAAACCAAGGTAAATTATTTCTGTACAAAAGCCATTCATGTACATAATTCATCCTTATTTTTCTTAAAAAAAGTATGCATGTAGTCATAAATATACCGGTAGCTTACATTAACTCTTCCCTAAACCCTTGTATTTCTTCGGTCAGTTTACAGCAAATGACTGCAATACACACCTAAAGCTTCCCTGCGTACAGAAATACTAGTCTAAAACTACTTTATAAAGTTGAGTTTAAAAGTCGAGAAAAAGCACGTCCAAAGTGGTATAAAATCTCAGTTTAAAGTCAAGTTCTGGAACGACTATTTACGACCTAAACTCAACTTAAAAAGTCGACTTAAACTCGACTTAAAAAGTCAACTTAAACTGACTTAAAAATCAACTTAAACTTTATTCGACTTAAATCAACTTTAAAAGTTTAGTTTTTGCCATGTTAAAAAATCTTGTCCATAAGTGGTATAAAAACCGCTATGATTTTTTCTTTTTTCATTTGGATTGCATGAGAAGCGGTCTGCAGTTCTTGGCATTATTTTGATTTTTGATTTTGATTTTAGACAATGTGACTCCCCAGTTGTGCCGATAGCAGGATTGGATTTCAGCAACAGGCATAGACTGACCGATAACCAGCATCAGCACCAATTGACCAATAATCAGCATCCGCTACAGTTGACTAATAATCAGCAAGCTATCCATGCTTCTAATGGCGTTCAGCTCTCTTCAGCTCTTAGAAGAATTACAGGGGTTAATGAAGCTAAAGGTAAATATATTTATAAAGATTTTACAGTATATAATTGTTTGTAAGATTAGAAATACATTTAGATGAGAATTTTCTCAGATAAAGATTATTACTTTATTGTGAACATCTAAATGCAAGCAAAGAGCCATAGCTACTGCTATGGTTCATTGTAAACACTATAGTTGAGCTGATTTTAGTGTCTCAATGAAACCTGTCTGCAATCTTTCAGGGTCACTTTTATTTTGTAACTTTCTATACGAAGAGGGTGCTCAACATTCCTTTTCCCATTAGTCCATTAGTAAGGAGAAGCTAGGTCAATTTTGACCGGGTGAGGTTTTTTTTAAGTGCCTTTATTCTTAAACTAAATGTCGTCCTGTCTTTTCCTGCGCTTTCCTGTTTATAAAACATATTTTATATTTGACGTAACTTTAACATTGGGGTTTTATTTTAAATTTTCAATTTAAAAAAACCCCAAAAAACAAGATTTTGAATTCGGAAGAATACCCTAAAATTTAGTGTTGAATCTATAAAAATATCAATTTTTGCTAGAAAAAATTTAAAGATATGTTTGGAAACTTCTTTTAAAGATTTAAATAACTAAAACATGAAAAGTAAAGTTTTGAAGATAATTAAATAATTATGAATTACCAAAGTTTTTTAGATTTTCATGTTTTACAGGTACAGGTACAGGTACCCTGTACAAAATTTTTTTAAAAATTTAATTTAATATTGTTTTTTTCATGAGTACAATCAAGTTTTGTTATGACAAGATCCTTCTAAAACAACTTCTCTAATAGTTATGGTCTCGTCACTAAGGGGTCAAAGGTTGTCCATACATAATTAGGAACGTCAGGGCGCAACATTGGCAAAATGGCACTGCAATATTTTTGAAAAGTTTATCCAAAGACTAATTAAAATAACAGATAGGACACTAGATGTCGTCTTTTAAACTCCTTCACAATAATCATGAGGCCGAAGCCCATGGAGGGGTTTCCGCAGTCAGCTCTCACTGTCTTGTAATTCTACGCCGACTGTGCGAAACTCCTCTGGGCTCCTTTCTCAGGGTTATTGTGAACACGTTTCATCAAAATCTTGAAAAGATGACATCTAGTGTCCTATCTATTATTTTATTTAATCTATGGGTTTATGAAAAAAAATAGTTTTCTACAAAATAAAAAAAAAATATAAATTGTGTATTGTTTTATATAGGGAGTATTTTTCAACATGCAGTGAAGTAATTAATTGTTTATCTAACTAAAATCAAAGAATACATAAAACAATTTTTGAAATTTTTTTAGAAGATAACCTTGTAAAATTGGAGGAAACACTAAATTCAACAACGGAAAGAAAAATTATCTCTCCCAGGAAAAAATCTCGAAAAGTTCACCTTTTGTCCAGGCCTTGTCTGGACTTTGAAAAAATGCAAAAGGTAGAGTTTGATTTTTGTTCAAAATTTGACATTATTTAGTTTTGGGCAACTTCAGGGAAAATTAAATGCTATCATTTGGTTTTAGTTTTATTGTTTACTTCTCCAGAAAATATTGAAACTAATGAAGATTGGCTGAAGACGCTAATATTCATTTGTGTAAAATAATAATTTTTGTGAAATTATCAAGTGTTTATGAATCTGGGTTATTTTTTATATAAATAGCTTGTTTGTTCTTTCTTAAATTAAAAATAAATCTTTTAAGCTACCATTTGCCAAAAAATATTTCATCAAACATCTTGAATCTAACTATAAGTTTAAATAATATCGATAAAAATAATAAAAATCATTTTAGATGCAAACTGTGACCACATGGCAGAGTGGCGAGTTGACCCTGTTCTGCTGGTAACTCAACAGCTGATTAGTTTTTTTTTAAATTTTTAGTCAAGATTTTGGTTCCCGTAATTATTTTAAATAATTTCTGCTACTCAAGGAAGAGCATTACACTAAACTACAATCATTTATGCGTATGAAAAAAGTCTACTTTTGCGTAACTGCATAAAAATGTTTGTTCAAAAGTTCACTTACATACAGGAAACCCTAGATGTAGTAGCATCTTTCAGCTACAACCCTTCATTTTACTTCTAAAATTTGAATGTAAGGAAAAACTTTCATAACACTGTTTGAGCTCCTTTTGTACAATTTCTCTTTTTATATTAAGAGAAAAGACAAAGACAGTGTTTTTTTTTTTAAAGAAACTGAATTATTTTTAAGTAGGTATCTAACTTAGACAAAACAAAAATAGTAATTTCTAACCCTTTTTGATTAATTTACCTATTATTTATTGATTATTTGATGTATCTACTTTTTGATTCAAAAATATTTATTGTATTTATTTATTGTTAATCATTATTAATTTTTCAGATTGATCTGAAATAAACATTAAACAAATTAAATTTTTATCTTTAGTTCAGTCATATAATTTTTGGGCAGTCATTTAGTCAATTCTGTTGTCTTGTTCATCTTTTTGTGGATATTAATTTTCCTGAATTATCTCATTTAGGGTATTAAATTTTCAATTGTTACCATTGCTTTTTCATCAACGTGTATTTGTATCTAATGAATAATTTGCATAGCATAATTATATAATTTACCTTGTAAAAAGTAGACATTTAAATGTTTTATTACACATGTTAAATATAGATTCTATATTTTCATTAAGAGGACTGAATTCTGCAAGCTCATTGCTCACTCAACACCCACCACTGGTCTAAAAAGTTTCATTTATCCCAAAAATCCTGTACCAGAAAAGGACAATTAAAGAGCATCCTGCATTAACACTGAGAAAATCAATATCATTAGGATGTTTTCAATAAGAGCTTAAATATGGAAAACTTATTCCTTCTTCATTTAAGTAATCCTCATCCGGCTGAACAACTGGAGCTACTCCACAAGCTTCTTCAGAAATTTGATTGCAGTTGGCAGGTTTTCTGTCTCTCAAACTTGGATCTTCTGTATTTAGGGCAAAGTTAAAGGAATCAATCAAAGGATCAAATAATCTAGGTTTGAAACATCAAGGGTTTACTCCATCAGTGGCCGAATTTAAAGAATTTGAGCGGCGGTTTAAGTTTAAGCCGCGGTTTAAATATGGTTGGTTCCACTTAAAATTGTATCAAATGTTTCAAGATTTAAGCCGGCGTTCAATTTAAACCGGGTTTTGGCGGATTTAAACCGCGACTCAAATTCTTTAAAATCCATCTCAGGTTGCAAAGATACATGGATTAGAAAATTTGAGTTTGTGGCAAAGACTAAAATCTTTTCTTTTATTTCTTGAAGATTCTTTAATCGCACAGATGATGTAAAGCGATAATTGCAATAAAGAGTACATCAAATAAGTGTAAAATTAACTTTATTTTAGTTTCTACAAATACGCACAGGGATTTTTCTAATAAGTAAAACTTAGATCTGCTAAATTATTGAATGAAAAGTGTTTCAAATGTTTAAATCAAATTGCATATTATTTATTAAAATTTTAAATTAAATGAATAAACAAGTTTTTTTCATTTTTAAATTCAGCATTTGTAGTCTAGTTCATCCTCTGCATAAGAACCTCCAATGCAGAACCTGCTTCAGCTTCTGAAGATTTGCACTCGCAGGACCAACCAAGGCAAACTCCGGTAGCGCTTCCATTAGCCTAGAACAATTAATCTTCTTTAGAGAGATTTCTGACAAAAAAGAGTATAGCTAACTCGTGGGTAGGGTTTCCAATGCAAGTATTTTACTTGCACACAATTGCGGGCTCATTGTTAAGGGCTGTGCAAAGTTACGGTAACGGAATGGAGGTTTTCGAAAATTAACTGAAGTGTATGTTAACCAACGGCAAAAACTGTTAATTTTAAAAAAAATAACAGAAGGGTTTAGCCGTTTTTGAAAAAAAAGATTAGCTGGTAAAAAAATCGCAATTAACTGGTAAAAAAAGAATTTCCGTGTTTTGAAGGTTTTAAATGTCGTCTTATGTGGTAGACGGTTAACGGCTGGGCCATCAACAACTTCTTAACCGTTAATCACTGCGCCCCTAACGATTTCTTAATAGCTAACAACTTTTTGGCTGTTATAACAATTTATTTAACTGCTTAATAAATTTGTTAAATTTTGTCTATTGTAGTAGACCATTAACGGCTGCGTCATTAATGGTTTCTTAACCGCTAACAATTTCTTAACTGCTAACAAATGTGCCGTAAACATTTATTTAACCGTTAACAAACATTGTTTTCGCCACTTCACACTTTAACGACTTCATAAAAGGCTAACAATTTATTTAACTGTTAAACAAATTGTTTTCAGTGATTTGCGCCGTTACGATTTCTTAAACCGTTAATGACTGGCGCTGTTAACGGTTGTTGAAAATTTTCCGTCAATACTGCTAATAAAATTTAAAACGTTGACTAGCAGTAATTTAAAAAAACGGTAAATGCATTTAATGAACGTAAGTGCTGTTCATACTTTTTTTTACTTTCTTTACTTTTTTAACGGTTGGAACTGCTAACAGAACTGCTAGAAAAAGTTGGAACGTGTCCAGCCCTACAGTTGCGTGCAATTTCGCGCAACAGAATTCCGATTGGAAACCCTACTCTTGGAATGTTTATTATCTCGTTCAGAAAGAGAGTGTACTAATTTAGCAATTTACATCTAGAAATTGTTAACACTTCTAAATTATTCAGAAACAAATAAAACTTCTTTAGAAATATTTCTGGTCAAAAGAGGGTATAGTGTGGCGGCTATGAAAGTCGTCTTTCCTAGGAAGAACCTTTCGCGGCAGGGAGAAGAATAGAGGAGTTTCTAGAAGCCACGTCATATATATATATTTTCTACTTTGTAACTTTATATTTAAAAATATAGTTAGTCGTTATCTAAATCCTCGTCTTATTGCTATCCGCCAAAATAGTTTATTAATTCATTTTTATCCCTTAATATCTATGTCAATTGTCCACATACTCTTCTTTAGAGCAATAATGGCTACAACAAAAAACAACCAATTCCTTTTACCTGACAATGAGTTCTGCAAGTGGACTCCGCTGCACAGAGAAGGAACTCACTGGGAGTGAGATAGGTATTAGAGCAGGAACAGTTGTTATCCTTACAGGTTCCATTGCTACGACCCATGGCGTGACAAGTTCCCTTGAATATTAAATGTATTTATACTATGGTTTCAACGGACTGTTGCAAAAAATTTGTGCAAAACTGTACATTCTTTGCACTTCTTGTATTTTTTTCGCACAAAACTGCAGAATTCCACAAACTACAATTTTTTAATCACATAATCTTTGCAACCCGATGTTGTAGATCTTTGATATTTCTACCTAAGACTAATGCTAGATTAAATAGTTTAATTTTGAAATTTCAAAGGTATCCATCAGCAGACTGCCAAGATAAAGAGGTTTGAAAATCTGAGTTTGTGGCAAAACAACAAGAAAGTCTTTAAAAATATATCAATTTTAACAATAACAAATATGGAAAACCTTACTAAAATTTATTAATTTAAAGAATTAGATCTAATATAAACAATATTTCACAGTTATCTGGTAACCACTAAAGATGTGCATTATTTTTTGAGCAAACAAAATTTTTGAGAAAGAAAAAACTTTTTCGTGAAAAATTTTAGCTAACACATGTTTGAAAAAAATATTGTTTTTTTTACTAAACGAACAATTTTATTGAACAATTTTTACTGATTGTTCAGTGAGAAAACGAACAAAATAGAAGGAAAATGAATTTTCGTTTTGAGAACTAACAAAAATTGAACAAAATGGATCGAAGGGTAAATGAACAAATGAAAAAAATCAACATTTTAAATGTTTATACTTACTTCGCAGAAAGAATCTCCAAGAAGACATCTGGAGGGAAGAAGTCTCTTGAAGCTGTTTAAACTGATACTTTTCTCAGAGCAATGACAATCCCAGTTAGCATCACACACACCTTGGTTAAGAACTAATTTTAAGGGACTGTAAGCATAATTTGAAATTTAAGGGACTGTAAGCATAATTTGAATTTTAAGGGACTGTAAGCATAATTTTAAGGGACTGTAAGCATAATTTGAATTTTAAGGGACTGTAAGCATAATTTTAAGGAACTGTAAGCATAATTTGAATTTTAAGGGACTGTAAGCATAATTTGAATTTTAAGGGACTGTAAGCATAATTTTAAGGGACTGTAAGCATAATTTTTTAAGGGACTGTAAGCATAATTTTAAGGGACTGTAAGCATAATTTGAATTTTAAGGGACTGTAAGCATAATTTGAGTTGACCCTCCATGCTAAGATAGCAATTACTATTTACTACAGTACCCTTGTAACCTTTTTCCGATCAAAAATCTGAAAAATACCGTCGTTTTACTGACTCATAAAGTGTCATTTCTGTAAATTTTCCCATTGTTTCTTATTAGCAAGAAATGCACAAAGCACAATTTTGCAGAGAAACCAAAAATGAAAATAAATAGTTCAAACAAATTCATTATGCCTGATCAGACAAAGCTTTATGTAGCATTGTCATCCTTTCATAGAGGGTCACTTTAAATTACGCTTACGTTTAGCTCTTTACAACTTTCCCATAAAATCAATTTTTAAGAATAGTTTACCCCAGTCGTTATAAGCTCAGGCCAAAAACTCCAAAAATACATATTTATTTACCAAAACTTGGTAAATACATATTTATTTACCAAAACTTGGTAAATTTTTAAGATTATGATCTCTTAGATTTCTTAATTTACCGAATTGCCTGATTTTATTACATCCTGGTAAATTTAACTTAATAGTTGTATATATCCTAATGTGTAATTGTACTTCATAATTGTGTGTACTCAGACTGTTGTAACTAGAAAACAATGAAATGATTGGCTTCAAGGTTATAAGGCAAGGAGAGTTAATTGCTGTTGCGTATTCTCTGCGTACATATTGAAACCATGGTTCTCTCTGAGCGGTGTTTGTAAACAAAAATAGATGCATCAGTGTCCTGCTAGTATCCGAGGAGGATAAAAGCAATAGACAGTACACTGCAGTACTAAAAATGTGTACACCTCTGAAATAACTATCTTTATATGTTAGTTTTAATGAATTATTATATAGTAAAGAAGAAAGACGAAAAATAGTCCACTGTTTTCTAGCAACTACTGTAGGAAATTTAGTCCACTGTTTTCTAGGAACTACTGTATGAAACCTGATGTCTGTCCTAGAAAAACACACCCAGTTGTACAGGCCCAGTTCCCAAAAGTACATCTAAAAAAATAAAATACGTTCCAAAAGATTTCTAATTGAGAGGGGAGAAACGAATGTTGAAGCATTTTGAGAAAACAAATTTTATTTAAAAATTTGAAACACAAGATTTGAACCTAAGGGGGTTGGTAGCGGTAGGTAGATTTGCGACCTACCTAAAATTCATAAAATTTAGCAACTGAACGCATAAACTATAAATACACTATCTTTTATCTTTTATTTGTTATCTTTTATCTTTTATCTTATATCTTTTATCTTTTATTTGTTATCTTTTATCTTTTATCTTATATCTTTTATCTTTTATTTGTTATCTTTTATCTTTTATCTTTTATCTTATATCTTTTATCTTTTATCTTTTATCTTTTATCTTTTATCTTTTATCTTTTATCTTTTATCTGGTTTTGCAGATTCTGATTATAACTTTTCCAACAGTGATAACCAGAAAACTCTGAAATAGGAAGACGACTTTTAGAATCAACTTATACGTTAAAAACTCCAATGGGCATAATACACAGCAATTGAGCAGTGTAAACAGACCCATTTATTTAAATTAGTAATTTAAAAAGTGTCTAGTAAACTATTTTCTTTGTAACAACATCAAGTATTTATGTTATGCCTTCTTCCTATCCCATTGTTTTCTGGTTATCACTGTATAAAAAAACACTTTCATTCTAGCACAATGATTTTGTTTGATACTCATAAGTGTATTTAATATACATCTATATTATAAAGTTCTTCGCTAACATATTTATATGATAGCTATAGTTGGATAAACGGATGGACCAAATTGGCTGACATTTTTTGAGGAAAACCGTGGGTACCCGGGGGGTCACATAAGCCAGTAATATATAAAAATTAAATAATATTTTGCAGAAGACGACATTTCTTATTTGAGTTTACCTGAACCCTGCAGAGCACAGTGGAACTAATGCAGCAACTAATATTAAACTTTTAAACATCATATTTCTCTAGGTTAATATTTTTCAAATATTTAGAAAACTTCAATCTAGTATACAATCTGATATTCAATCTGGTATACAATCTGGTATACAATCTGGTATACAATCTGGTATACAATCTGGTATACAATCTGGTATACACTATACACGAAATGTGTCAACGATGATATGATGTACTCCACTTTCGCTTTTATTTGTTTTTGACCTATTTGCAGGGTTTTCACGAAATGACTTTATTTTCGCGCAAATTTTTTTTTTTGCGAACTTTTGTGCAATTTTTTGTATGAAACGCAATAATTTTTTGAGCGGTTTTGCGCAATTTGCGAAAAGTTCGAAATATTTTTTTACAAATTTTTGCAAATGAAACGAAAAGAATTTTGGCATTTTTTGCACAATTTGCGCAAAACCGTAAGTATTACGCAAAACGTAACTTTTTAAGCTAATTGACGAAAATTGAAATTTTGAGCATAGAATTTAAAAACTGAAGATTTTAATAAATTAATCAAATAGAAATTGTATATTAAGTTATTTAGTTGATATTCATAAAACTAAAAAATGCCACAGATTTTTTTTTGATTTCGTTGATGGAAGAAATCAAATTTATGAAATATTAAAGTATAAATATTCTTCAGTCTTCCTAAAATGAGGGTTCAATTATATTTAATTATAAGAAGCACTAAAAATTGGAGATGAGAAATTGTTCCCTCTACAGATATTAGATACAAAAGATCTACTTGACTGGATATACGTGAGCACAGATGCATAAAACACTACTCAGTGACAACTTAACATATCATACAGTGATAACCAGAAAAAAAGAAATTTGAAGACGACGATATAATAATAAAATGTTTTTGCTGGTGTTACATAGCAAATAGTTTTACTAGACACTTATTAAATCACTAATTTAGTGAGATGGGTCTGTTTAGTGTTTACACTACACAATTGCTGTTTCTCATACTCATTGGTTTTTTAAAAGTTATAACTTGATTAAGTCGTCTTCCTATTTTAAAGTTTAGTGGTTATCACTGTATTAGGTTGTTATTGTAATTATAATGCTTATTAAAATTATAAGTTTGTGGAACTTTGTTGCTGAACACAAAATATGTTAGAACTGAGCATAAATAAATATACTGGGAAAAACTAGTAAAATCTAATAAACTCTATCTTTCCATATATATCTATCTATCAATCTATTTATCTATTTATCTATCTGTTTATCTATCTATCTATCTATCTATGTATTTTTAGCTTTAACCCCAACATGTGTGGTGGGGTGCGGGAGCATATGGGAATCCAAGAGAATTCCCAGAGACAGCTAGAGATGGGAATAACTATTTATCAAGTTTTAAATATCAAGTTTGTATATTAAGTCCGTAGGCAAAATTTTAAATGACCCTGAGTAAAAGGTCAATTCACAGTGTTACTGTTACCAGACCTACTAGCTCTTTGTCTGATCAATAATTTTGAAAATGTATAAATAGTCCTGCTGCATATAAATCAAATCCGCAAGTCTAAGTCAAAGGAATTTAGTTGTTGCCACAAACTCTGATTTTGTTAATTCCTATATATTTGCAACCTGTAGTGTAAACCACATTGATATTTCAAATTTATATTATTTTTGATCTAACAGAATACATAGTTTGAAAAATCTAAGGTCTATACAACAAGATTGCAAAACCAAGTTTGTGGCAAAATCTCATCTCCTTTATTGAGAATGACGAATGTGAAACGACCGTTTTTTTGTTCAGAAAAATATTTAATTAAAGAATAAACCGTTTATCAAGAAACAATGCAAAACTAGCGAACATCAAAAAAATAGTATTTAACAGATAAAATCTATGCTCATAATGAAATAAGTCGACACTCGACAGTGTTTTGTGTACAACAAATCCCACAAAGCACAAAATTTAGAGGTTTATGTCAAATTAAAATGTTAAATGTACTTTCTGGGGTTGGTTTATGGATTTTAACAAATCTGAACTATAAAACAGAAGTTCGCGCAAACAGGAAAAAATTGGAAACCCAGTTAAACTTCTATGCTTTGCTTGTCTGTCTGTTTATTTGTAACCGATAAACGTCAAAATTGCTGAACTGATCGGGCTCATTCTTAAAATCCTCAAAAAGATATTATTAAATCCGCGAACTTTTTGTTCTTGTTTTCTATGATTTACACAAAGAGAAAATCCTAAATATTATTTAAAAATTTGAGTTTTTGTCCCAAATTTAAATTTTCTAATCCTTTTAATCTTTGCATGCAACAGTGTATTTCAAACTTTTATTATTTTATTATTTAATGCTACATAATTCATAGTTTGAAATATCTTAGGTCTACAACATTGGTAGGCAACGATATAGGGATTATAAAATCATAATTTGTGGTAAAGACTAAATGTATTTAATTTAGAAATATATTGTAAAACACGCATATTACAATTAAAATAGAAATGTAGCTTTGCCCAGCTCTATTGAAACCAGTAATTGTGAGGGATGTTGCTTTAAAATAATTTATACAAAATTAAATAAAAAATCAACAAACGAATTCCCAATATAAAAGTAGATCAAACAAGTTATGTCCATTTTATATCTCACTTATGATATTTTTTGTACATTTTTAAAATTTTGATTGTTGATTTTAGATAAAATTGAAAAAAACGACCTAATAATCTGCATTTTTTATAATCGTTAATTACTGAATTAGTTTGGATTTTTAAATGTTTTTTTCTTCTAAAAATGCTACTTATATTGTATAATTTTTTCCTTGTGCAAAAAGGATTTGACATTTATAATAGTTTCACCCTTACTGTACTGTACTTTACTGTACTGTACTGTACTGTACTGTACTGTACTGTACTGTACTGTACTGTACTGTACTGTACTGTACTGTACTGTACTGTAATGAGAAAAAATTAATGTTTTTAATTTGTAATATGTATTCGAATAAATTGCTCTCTCTAATATTTTAGTGTAAAATGAAAACTAGAGGAGCTACAATATCACAAAGATGTCCCAGTGATGTCGCCTTCTCCTTCTGTCTAGTTTCCAGTTATTACATTGTTACATATAATATTGTATAAATAATAAATCATGGTTAAGATGAATGTCCTGTCCCATGAAATATCTGTTAAATATAAATATAAAAGATAGTTTCCATCTAGCATGAAATTATCCTATCAAATCTAATAATTTCATGTTCAATTCTGACTTATTATAAAAACTCAATAAAGGAGCTGAAGGGGTAGGATATATTCCCTTGAATATATAATATTAATTTACAAAGCGCCATAGACAATGCACAATGGTACCCTTTGAACCATTGTTTGTATTGCACAAATAACAGAAAATCTTTAAAGTAAGAATGAACATCAAAATGACAAATTATTTTTTTGCATCAGCACAAACTTAAACAGTAGCCAATTAGAAGCAAATTTCCTTAACAATTCAAAACTCATTCAGTTAAAGATTAAAAAAACAAAAACAAAGACCAAAATAGAAAGACAATTTTTTAGTTATGTTTGAACATGTTAAGTATGGGTTTCAAAAGATACGTCTCTAACCATTAAATACGTGTTCATTTGTCTGTAATTCGAAATTTCAAAAATTACTTGATAACACCCCGACAAATTTTTTCTTCATAGAGCAGGTTATTTGTTTATTAGTTAAAACATGTATAAGTCATGTTCTGTAATTGATTTTTTTTATTTAAACTTTAGGCTTATAAAATAAAAATAGCTGTTGCATTGCCTAATACCTATTTCATATCCAAGCCATACATCATCCAATTCATGATTCCTCCCCTCCCTCTCTAGCTTTCTTTCTATAGCATGGGCTCTTACTCTCGACCCATCCCCCCNCCCCCCCCCCACTTTTCTCTATATAAGGTATAATTGTCTAGTTCTATACTCAATTCTTATCAAAACGATCTAAGCGATATGTGAATTAAAACTCAGGCAAACAAGTACAAAAAAGGAACATATTGCTCCATTTCTTTGGCGAAAGAAATATCAAAGACGACATTTTCCCGAAGTTTTTTGTTTTTGCTGTATTTTTAATATTCCTATAAGATCAAAATGTATGGTATTTTACTGCAAAACTTGGTAGAGTACATTAGGAAAACTTAACATCAAAAATTTACATTATCTGAAACTTTTTTCTAACTAAAAACTGTATATCTATCAAATTAAAGGGAGTGTTCACGAAAAATGAATGGGGGTATAGGTTTACGGCGAAAAATAAGCGATTTTGATCGCTACTAATCTTAATTCTATCCGCTGCATCTGAGAAAATTGTTAAAAACGACTCACACCGAAGAACCTAGCGTCCATACAAATTTGGAAAGATGCAACATTCACCTCGGATCGTAAACAAATCAATTTAATTCCAAATAAATCATTCAGATATTACAAACAGTAATCATCAATTATTTTTTGACGCATTCGTATATAGTTAATATTTCATAATATTTTTGATTTTGATTTTTAAAATCATTTTCGCTGGCGCTGGATTTTCGAACATTCCTGGTAAATATGAAAATGTCGTCTTCATTATCAAAAATCCTCGAAACAGGTATAAATGTTTTCAAAAGTAACTTTCAGATCATGAAAAATTCAAAATATTATGAAATATCATTTATTTACGAATGCATCGAAAAATAATCGATGACTATTGTTTGTAATATCCTTATAGACGCAACAGATAGAAGTAATATAGTAGCAATCAAAAGCGCTTATTTTTCGCGGCAAGCCTATACCCCCTTATAATTTTCGTAAACACTCCCTTTAATGAATATGAAGATTATAAATGAAGTGTACAGCGTTGCCCAGGTTACTCAAAAGTCATAGTTACTCCCTCTGTTTACCAGCGCTTGGTCTTGAATTAAAATTTGAGGCAAATCGGTCATGGGGTTCCTGAATTATGATCGGATATACAAACTATCAAACAAACAGAAATATCTACTTTATATGTATAGATGTACGGTACACTGGAAAAAAATTAGTGTTCATTAAAGGGAGTGACCGGCTTTGTAAGGTAGTTGAACTGAGTATGCAGTGTTGTGGAAAGCTTCTTTCGGATTCATTTGAGACATATTAAACTTTTTAAAGATCTGTAAATCCTGAGTTTAAGCGCAAATTCGATGTTCAAAACTCCTACTTTGGGGGTGGATATGTTTCCAGAATTAGTTTTTTTTGATTATTGAATATCGACGACATAAAATGTAAAAAGTTCTACAATTAACTACGGACGTCATGTAAAGGAACATGTTGAACAAATAAAGATTAATCTTATCATCGAAAATAAGTAATCTTGTTCAATTATTAGTTTCTATTATCTCATTATTCTGGTTTCTCATTATTCACAAAGATTTTCGCAGACTTTCTAGAAATATTATTGAAAAGACGACATTTGAAAAATTTAAAGAAATCTGCGAATAAATTCAAAGAAAATTAGAAATGCAATAAAATAATGAAAACGAAATAATCGATTCTAGCAATGATTTATTGACAAATTTCTTTTGTGAAATATGTTCCTAACCATCTAATTAGATAACTGTATAAGTTTTACTTTATTCTTTGTTGTCGTTATTTAATAATTAAAAAAACTAATTCTGAAAACGTATCCACCCCCAAAGTAGGAGTTTTGAACGTCGAATTTGTGCTCAAACTCAGGATTTACAGATCTTTAAAAAGTTTTATATGTCTCAAATGAATCTGAAAGAAGTTTTTCACAACACTGCATACTCAGTTCTACTACCTTACATAGCCGGTCACTCCCTTTATGGGGGAGGGCGCAAATAAAAAAAACTTTGTTTTTATTTTCAAATCACACATTTCTTTGTTCATAGATTTCAATTGACATTTTAGAAAGTCAATAATGTTAATTCAAAATACTTTTTCAAAATCTATAATAGTGACCCTCCATTTAGAGATTTCCGATTCACAATGGTACCCTTTAAACTTTTGTCTGGAAAGATTTGATTGTTTTAAAAATGTTGAATTTTAACAATTTCCAACATTGTCTCTAATATATGCGTATACAGAGAAGCCACAGTTTAAAATGATTAATGTAGTACTTATTCTTATTGTGACAAAGGTTTAAATAGCACCGTTGTAAATCGGACATTTTTAAATTTTTAAATGGAGGGTCACTAGATCAAAATTATATCTGTTGTCAATTTTATTTGCAGCTGTTTAGCAGGACACATGTAGGATGAGTTTATAATTTCCGAGCAATTTCCTGAAGGGCAGATCTCAAAGATGGCAAAAGTGGCAATAAAAGTGTTGGGAGCTAAGGTAAAATATCTCAATTGGCATTAAAAGTGTTGGGGGCTAAGGGAAAATATCTTAAGTGACAATAAAAGTGTTTGGAGCTAAGGAAAAATGTCTTAAGTGGCAATACAAGTGTTGGATTGGGAGATTAGGGAAAATGTCTTAAAGTGGCAATAAGAAGTGTTTGGAACTAAGTGAAAATGTCTTAAGTGGCAATAAAAGTGGTGGGAGCTTAGGGAAAACATCTTAAGTGGCAATAAAAGTGTTGGGAGCCAAAGAAAAGGTATGATGATTAAGATGAAAAAGTTCCATCGAATCAAAACAATTATAAAAATTTGTTAAGTCAAACGTGGCTAGTAGTTCAGCCAGTTGCACGCAGTTCAACTACATCTCTTAATAAATCCTACTTCAAAAAGTATTTGTTTAAAGCAGTATGTACTATTATTGTGAAAAAGAACCATCTTTGCAAGGCGGGTCAAACTTAAAATTACGCACACAGTCCCTTTGAGAAAACAAACTATCTAGGATGAAGAGTTCTATGAGGGGATGGGAGTATATTTTATTATTTAGGATGAAGAGTTCTATGAGGGGATGGGAGTATATTTTATTATCTAGGATGAAGAGTTCTATGAGGGGATGGGAGTTTATTTCATTGCTCTGGCAACAAACCTGGGCTACGGGAAGATGCTCCAGGTGAAAAATCAAAATAATTTCAAAATATGATTTTTTATTTTGACACAACATTTTATTAAAGGTGCGTTTACTGTAAGGATGTATACAGATGCGCGGACAAAATTATTTATAGGTCTTCTGGTGCAATTAACTATTCAATTTTACCTATAAGACATCTTTATCTGATGTTCCTGTCTCGAGAAATTGATGTAAAACTGTGTCAAATTTATACGAAAATTCATATATTTGCAATTTAATATAAAAGTTGTAGTTTTACATATTAAACAGATAATATTCAACAAATACGCAACCAATCTGAAAACGACGATATCCCACAGGAGCCTGAGAATCTCAGGTTTACTCCTATTATAATGATATTTTTTTATTTTGCATTTTTAATAGATATAATTGATAATATTATTAGATATAGTCCGTATAGTCCGTATTACGTCACCGGGAACTTCAGCTAATGGCAGTGCAGTATGCTGGTCACATGATTTCCGTCTGTATTACGTGACTGCAACGATATTGCTTATGTTTTATATGTACCGTTTAACGTCTGAGATTATCAGGTTTCATCCTACCCCCTTTCATTTTTCCATTACAGTCCCTTTAACATTTATTCTTGCCTTTAAAACAACATTGAAAATGTCAATTATATTTAAATTTTAGAGTGTTGGAAGGAACTTCAGAGACTTCTTCGTAAATCTGGATAATTTACATGATTATCTCAAATATACCTTTCAAAGGGATCATAAAATAAGAAATCTTATATTTCATACAAATACAATTTTGTTTGTATGCTTGTAAGGAAACGTTTTGTAGCAGGAAACGTTTTGTAGCAGGAAACGTTTTGTAGCAGAAAATGTTTTGTGGCAGGAAACGTTTTGTAGCAGGAAACGTTTTGTAGCAGGAAATGTTTTGTAACAGAAAACGTTTTGAAGTATGATATGTTTTGTAGCTGCAGGAAACGTTTTGTAGCAGAAAACATTTTGTATCAGGAAGTGTTTTGTAGCAGGAAACGTTTTGTAACAGGATATGTTTTGTAGCAGGAATTCTTTTGTAGCAGGAAACGTTTTGTGGCAGGAAACGTTTGGTGGGAGGAAAATAATAATAATAAATAATGGTTTTTATTGTCCCTTGAGAATTAAAGTTTAATGATCTGCGACAGAATGAGAGCTCCGAGCTTTTTTATAGCACACGAGGATGATACCGGTATGATTTTAGAATACAGGTAAGTTGTATCTCCAAAATGTGTTAAATTCCAGAAATTATATTTTGAAAATGTTCATCTTTAATTTGCTTTTCTAAAATGCTTACCCCCTCCGGCCATGCTTTATTGTTACTTTTTTCACTTGTAGAATTGGGATAGATTTTTCTTTTAATATAATATTTAAAAAGTATAAACTACTAAGTAGTTTACAGTGGCAACCTTTACCTAAAGGTTATATAAGTAAATAGTATCAACAGGTTAAAAGCTTAAACTTTTATCAATATCTAAATTTTACTAAAAACTATAAACATTTAAATGTTGCTCCCGATGTGCATTAAAGGGACTGTAAACGTAATTTTATGTTAACATCCATTTGTAAGTGACATGTCTGATTAATAAACCTATTCCTGATGTTTCGGAGATATCCATTTTCTTTCAACTGAAAATTAAGTTCCTTCGGCGAATTGGAGTTTTACGGTGTGAAATACAAATGCTAAAAAATAAGTTAATCGGACCGGGACATGTCGCTTTACATGGAGGGTCACTTGAAAGATTGTATACAGTCCGTTTAAGCAATTGTTGAAATAAAATTGCATAAATAACCTTTAAAGTTTAAAGTGAGTGTCTGGCTAGACAACGTAGTTGAGCTGAGAATCCAGTATTGTAAAGAATCTTTTTAGTATTCATTTGAGCCATATCATTCGTGTTAAGGGGAGATATTGAGAATCTGTTTTTATAAAATTATTCAATAACTAAGACTTAAACAAACATTCTACTCTCACACACTCCATGTAAACACTTTTACAGCAGTTGTATTGTTAAGGAGCAAGCGTAGAGGTTTCCATTACTATGTCCAGGGACAAGTGAAAGAGATTTCTAAAAACTTTGCTAAAGAGATTGAAAAGCTGGAGATTAGTCTCAAGAAACAAGAGGTATATATTCACTATGCAATAATATTTTAATCATTTTTTGAGGCAACTCACATGAACCCAGGAAAAAAATTGGTTTGGAAAATGCACCAATTCAGACAAAAAAGTCCGCAAAATGTGAAAACAATTCAAAATGGCGACATTCAGAGCTAAAACTGTTAATGATGAAACGCCCTAAAGAGTAGTTTAAAACAAATTGGAAAGGAATCTGATATGATCTACCATTGGTTCTATCAAGAGTTTTTACCGAAATTCCGGTTTAGGGCGGCTTACGGATATTATTCATATTTGTTTCTGTTTCCATTTCAGAAGAGATATAATACTATTTTCCTTGTTTTAAATTAATGTTTCAACTCTAGCGTTTTCTACTATTTTGTGCTTAAAACCTCAGGGTTATTAAAGTAATAATGGAAACAGAACAATTTCCGATTTTTGGTTTACACTTTGGTTTACATCTTGGTTTACACCTTGGTTTACGCCTTGGTTTACACCTTGGTTTACACCTTGGTTTACACCTTGGTTTACACCTTGGTTTACATCTTGGTTTACTTTGGTAAACTTATCAATTGCAGTAATAATGTCCGAATGGTCTATTTAAAACCAATATATACTTTGCAGAAAAAAACTCAGCAGGAGCGGTTGAATGAGCGGTTGAGATCTAGCCTAGACTCTACGCAGTCTAGAATATTTTTTCTTTCATTTAAGCTAATTATTCAACTACTAAATTCGTACATTTTTCATTTACATTTTTAACCACTTTTTAAACCTTCTTAATTACTTCAACCGCTGAGATAATACAGGTTTTTGCTTTAAACCTCTGAATTTTAGATTTTTCAACTACTTTTTGCTTTCAATCAATGAAACAAAGTTTTCTTAAAATATTGCCGGGTTTAAGATTTGAAATAGTTTATTTGCTTTCAACCGCTGGTTTTAGTTTTTTATCGCAACTTGAGTGTAACAGTCGTCTACCTATTCCACAGTTATGTATGTGAAATAAAATGTAAATTTTTGGAAATATCTCTTTGTTTAGAAATTGTATCTTAAAAAAGCTTTTATCTCCAAAATCTATAAGGTTGTGTTTGACACAGTGGTGAGCACATTTGAAATGAAGTTTGTGAACAAGGGCTACACAGAGTTCTGCGCCCATGAAGAACTTAGAAAAGGTTCCTCAATGCCTCTCAGGTTCTTTTATTCCCATTTTGTAGTGGTAGACGTGTATATAAACGTAATGAAGACGACTTTTTTATTTAAGTTTTAAATTTCTAACACACTTTTTTCAAATTACAATTGTTTATAAGTAAACTAAGAGCAGCTGATAATTAACAGTTCCATGGTTCCATGTGTATCCATGATGTTTCAAAGCTTGGTAGGAATAAAAATTTAAATCGAAAGTTATCTTCATTGTATTGATATATACGACATACAACAACGACTGTATATATTTTGGCTTACCTATCAAACCTTGAAATAACTAAACCAATCGGGCCAAGTTTTTGTTGTAACTCACTAAACCCCAGGAAAGGTTTATAGCTCGTCGAAGTTGAAAAATTAAAAAAAAAAAAAAGAATTTGAAAACATTTAAAAATGGCGACTTTCAGAGAAATAAGATAAGCAAACCTGAAAATGTTAGAATTTGATTAAGTCTCCTAGGTTTTGCTGCAACCATACTGTGATCAAATTATGAATTTATATCTTTTTGTTCAAGGATGAGATTTAAATGAACATTTTTATCCCTATTATTTACGCTAAGTTAAAAATATTTATTGAACACCATAACATTAAAAGAAAAATTTCAAGCTAATAGTAAAAATTATATGATGTATTAAATGCTTATGTATTTATCTATGATAAAATGGTATGCTTAATCATTTTTCTTTTGTATTGTAGGGCAAATGTTCTCTTCGAAATTTTTCCTTTCTGCATTCTTTATAATGTAAGTATTGTCTTATTTTGTGCTAATATAATTGTACACAAAAATAAATTTCTTTGAAGTGTACTCCTTAAAATTAATTTTGCATCAAACTGTGAATTTACTAATGCTTTATCTTTGTAACCCAATGTCGCAGACCGAAGGCATTTCAAACTATGCATTCTGTTAGATCAAATAATCTAAATATATACTTTGCTTGTTTGTTTGGGTATTTTCTGATTGTTTGTATTCAATAAACGTCTAAACGGCTGAACCTATCCGGCCCAAATTTTGTGTGGGACCTCACATAACGCCAGGGAAGGTTTATGGATGATCAAAATCAAAACAATTAGCCTACAACAAAATTTGACTTCCATTAAATTTTAAAAATCTGCAAAATATTTTCTTTTACAAAATCTGCGAACTTCTTGTTTGTTTTTGGTTTACAATGTATACAAAGAGAAAATGTTCACAATTGAAAAAAAAGATGGGCCCGAAGCGCCCTGAAAGCCTGGTAATCTAAGTTTTAAATATCTGGTTGAAAGAAATAAGGAAATAATCTTGTAGAAAAATCAATATTTTTAAATACCTTCAATGAAGTCAGAAATAAACACTAAAACCAAGAAAGAAGAAACACAACTAGGTTTGGTTGATCTCTTGAGCCTGGGCTTTGAAGCTGTTTCTCTAGCTCCGAGCCTAAGCTCGAGTGTGTCAAACAAACCTAGAGAGCTACCAGGATAACTGAAAACTCAAGTATCAGGCCAACTTTTATGCAGCTAAAGCAAGTTTTACAGTACACAATCACATAAGACTTTGTATTACATAGTATGTAAAGCATAACAGGAGGGTACAACAAATGAATCATCTCCTTCTGTAATAATATTTATGTGGGATTATTATTAATTGTGAAATGTAATAGTTTTATCGATGATTTGAGTCGTGTGTCCATAAAATGCTCCAAATTTACTGTTTACCAAAATAAATTTAGTTTACAATAGAATAATTGTGAATGGTTATTGCTTAATTGTGAATAATTTGAGTTAAATATAACGATGTAATCTATATATATTAAGTTGTAATCTCTGTCTGTCTGGGTGTCTGTCTGTTTGTTTGTCCGATCAAAACTACGGAACCCCCGGACTGATTTGCCTCAAATTTCAAATTGAAAACTCAGGAGATCCACGGGAATATTCTTAGCTTGGTTTTCAGATTCTAAATGGAGTGGGTCGACTGAAATAGCGAAAATTTAGTTTCCCTGTAAAATACGCGTATAATTGCGGATAAACGACGGTTGTAACTTTTAGTAATTAAAGGCCGAATTTAAAGAATTTGAGCTGCAGTTTAAATTTAAGCCACGGCTCAAATATGATTGGTTTCACTTAAAATAATTGTATTCATTGTTTCAAGATTTAAGCCGGCGATCAATTGAAACCGGTTTTTGGCGTTTTTAAGACGCGGTTCAAATCCATTAAATTCGGACACCGGGCAGCGCTGGGTTCCCGAGCTAGTTAGATATCCCATTGTGTAAGCGATTTTAGGGTGCACCTACAAAACGTTTCCTTATTGAACATTTCCTTACTAAACAAACGAAAGTAATTCTTTTCTTTCTGAACGTTTCCTTTCAGAAAGTTCCATCCACAAAACGTTTCTTGCCATAAAACATGTTCTGCCAGTGCCACTAAACGTTTTGTGCAGGAAACATTGTGCGAGGAAACATTTAGTAAGGAAACGTTTTGTAATGGAACGTTTTGTAAGGAAAGGATTTGAAAGGTAGCTTTTTGTAAGGAACCATTGTGTGAGGAAACGTTCAGTAAGGAAAATTTTTTAGTGCTTCGATTTTAGTATTTAGAAATTCTAAACAATTCTAAAAACACATAAATTGTAAACAACCAATATTCTCATTTATAAAGTGATCAATTATCTAATTTATTAAGTCTGATTTGACTGTAACTGTACTGGGAGCTGCTCTGCGACAAATCATTCCAAAAATGGTCGGACAAAACATCACTAACTGGTTTGAACTCTGCAAACCTTTGGTTGAGTTTAAATGGGAGGTATGTCCTATGTTTTTCTTAGTTTTCCTCAGATATCTCAATAATTTGATGATTTTTTTTTTATAGTGCGGGCCATATAAATGCTCTAAATTTGACATAGAACAATTTTTATTTTGTCACTGTTGAGTAAAAACGCATTTTTTTAATCGCAACAATCAATTAAAGATTGTTTTAGTCGTAAAATTGGATTTTTCTTAAAAAAAACTTAAAAATAATAAAAAATTTATAAAGATGTTTAGATATATAAGACCAGCTAAAATGAAACCTTTATGCATCCAGCTAAAAAAAAGATTTTTTTACATTTACCAATAATCTTTAAGGTATAGTCTAAAACAAATGTCGTCAGTTTGGCTAATCAAAACCATATTTCTATTCAGGTGATTTTGTCCCGAATAAACTCTATGTTTGAATTAGCTTCACAAGAGGAAATAGATAAACTGTGCGCAACTGGGGTAAGATTTTTTCTATAAACCATTAATAAGAGAATTCAATTTAAATATCAATAAAAATGTCATAATATGAATGTAAGCTAAGTCAAACCGTAACACTTGAAACTAGGTTTTTTCAAGTAGACTCAGGGAGTAAGGAATAGAAGGGAGATATAACTGACGCGGTTCGCCCTACCATATGATTATACATGCTTTGCAGACGAGTACTCCATTTGTATATGAAATGTTCAGAATAGGTCATTGTATACGCAGTAAATGTACATCAGACAAATACTTCTTATACAAATGGAGTACTCGTCTGCAAAGCATGTATAATCATATGGTAGGGCGAACTGCGTCAGTTATATCTCCCTTCTATTCCTTACTCCCTGAGTAGACTTTACTTGCGTGATATTAGGGGCCCTGTAATTTCCGCGCAATTCCGGACGCACCACGAGAACACTTTCGTGCAATTCTGCACAGTTGCACGCAATTCCTCACAGTTCTGCGCAATTCCACGCAACAGAATTCCTAGTGGAAAATGTACTTTAAACACATGATGGTTTATTACAAATACTACTTTTACATTTCTTTCAGACAAATCAAATTTCAATTATGAGTTAGTCAAGTTTGGACCGTAGTCCGTACACATTTCAATTATGATATCCGAAAAAGACATTCACATAAAAATTCTCCATGGCCAAAGTAGCGGACATCATTGCACTGAAAACTATCATGATGGTAATTAACTGAAGTAGAAGAAAAATAAACAACTGTCAAGGAAAAGTACAAAATTAAAATTTAATGAATCAATTGTGCCTGGACCATCAAGCTGGGCAGACCTACTAGAAATAGCTCCACTTTATGATATGCTGAGCGCTGTGAGAGGCTTACCCATAGGAGAGAGGGAAGGCCAAGAATCCTTAAAGACATGATAATCCTGACAGTGTTTTTATTGTTTTATAACTTTTTGTTCATAAAATATATAACTAATCAATTGTTTCTGTTGACTTCATTCCATTTAAATGAATGAGAATCAGATTAATCGTAGAAGTTTTTGAAGAAGTTTTATATTCATTTTTCTACACCATATGTAGCACCACAGTTGCCATTTTCAGCTGCTAGGTGGTGAACAAAATGTGGGTTGCGAGCTACAGCTGTTGAGAAATGTTTACATTTCTAAACACTTTTTTGTAATAATCATGACACAGAAGGTGGCACACTATGGTAATTGTATAATCGGTACCCAATAATGAAAAATTATTAAATAGATAAAAAAATGTTAAAAACAATTATCTGAAAAAAACGTTTGGACTATTTTTTCTAGGGAGGTACATCATCAGGTGGGTATAGCAGTGCTGACATGGATAACATATTAGATGAAGATGTGGACAAAACTCTACACATCAAGGTGCCTATGTCGACCTTATTATGTTTTGCTTAAAGGGAGTGCCTGGCGAAGGGAGGAAAGTTAACCTGCACCCATTTTACTTCCAACCCGCAGATGACGTCACAAAATGGAATTTGCGGCATGCCGTCAAACCCTCATCTGTTTTGCATTTCAGCATAATGTCTTAATTTGCATAGGCAACTTTTACAAGTCTGAAAATTGTTTTTTATTTCTTTTACATAGGGTCAGGCAGGCTCGACAGGTTTTAAGTAAAATTTAATAATTTCAAAATACAAATTTCTAATACCGAAAGGGTATTGATAAAGAGTAAATCAGAATAAACAGCATTTATCTAATGAATACAAATGCGGGTCAGAAGACATATGGGTGAGTGACTTAAATGCTGCAAATACTAAAATGTTGTTTTATCAGAATTTGTAAAAGTATTGCTTATATCAGCGAGTAAATGTGCTGCTGTTCTAAACAAAAAACCTGATGATTAAGTTTTTTAAAAGTAGATGCCATGATGTCTTTACAAATCTAAATCAATCCTGTATTGTTTATAATCAGCATACACAAATTTAGAAATTTTGCCAGAAGGGAAAACGAGTGAGGGTCAGACTACATAGGGGTAAGCGCATGCTGCAAATCCCGTTTTGTGTCATTATCTGAGGGTCAGAGGTAAAACAGGTGTGGGTGGCCTTCCCTCCCCTCGTCTGACTGGACATGGAAGTTGAGCTGAGATGTATAGTACAGACATTTTTTAGAAATCTTTCTAGACATTTGTACGGTGTAATATGATATCATTCAGAAAGAGTAAAAAAATCAATTATTAAAATCCTCCTGTTGTCCAACCAGCCAGGCAGGCTTGCTTCGATTTAAACCTGAATCTCATCAAAAATGTGAAAGATGGCGGTTTTTATGGCTCAAAAAGTATTTA
This sequence comes from Eurytemora carolleeae, assembly GCF_000591075.1. NCBI lineage: Eukaryota > Metazoa > Arthropoda > Copepoda > Calanoida > Temoridae > Eurytemora > Eurytemora carolleeae. The sequence goes on along the minus strand of NW_019396236.1, from coordinate 253,959 downwards.
ATTTCTTCATTTTTTCTCTTAGCAAGACATGTGCATGTCACTTTTGCAGAGAAACCACAAAAGAAACATGAAGTTCAAATTAGCAAATACATAGATATCTATTTTATACATGATCAGACAAAGCTTCCTAGGATGTCAGGAAAATTGGGCATTGCAATCTTTGCATGGATGGACATTTAGAAATATGCATACAGTTCCTTTCACAAAAATAAATTATCACATAAATCCTGTTTGTTTTAGGGACAAATGCTGTATGTAAAAGAATGGAACTCTATTCTCTTCCTTGCATGTCCAATTATGAAGGTTTGGTCTTTTACTGCCTTGACCAGCATAACTGACCTATGATTTCCTAATCGGAATGACATTAAACTTAAGTTACTTCGGACAATGAAATAAATGAGCTCTGCAAAGTTTCTGTGAAAAATCATGCATTTTCATTTAAATAGACAATAAAACAAGTGTACAACTACTTTTTCTAGAAATTAATAATTGTACTTCCATTGACCAGTTTTGCTTACAAAGCATCCCTCACTGCAGTAGGGTATAATTCTTTCACTTCCCACTAAATTAATTGTGAATAAGATTTGATCTCTTTTGATCAACATTATCTAATAACTCCCCATGATTTTGCCAACAATAAAGAAAAATAAAGACCCACTCTTCCAGTTTGCCTTTAAAACAACCCTCACAATGCTCTAGATGTTTTGAAGGCAACTGTTGGAATGTTCCGTTACATTTTTCGATCCTTTTAACTGTTGGGTGAACACAGATCCTAAGCTGCAAAGTTTATTTGTTTAAAGAAATTAATTTCTTTATTACTGAATTTGTATAAAATTTGAACTAATTAAGGACATATAACATTTGATTGTAAAGATAAAGCAGTTAAAAAATCTGAGTTTGTGACAAAAACTCAATTCCTTCAAGCTATATTTTTTCTGTACCAATTTTCACTTAATGTTCTGTATGTATCACTGTCAAAATCTGTCTAAACTAAGCTAAAAATCTTGTAACTTCCCTATATGAAGCTTTTTATAGGTATTACATATGGTTTACCATTCAAGATAAAACTGCAACCCAAAACAAAAACATTTTAGTTAAACTAAATATGAACTTTTAACAACAATATTTTATATAGGATTTGAACAGTCTGATTTGGTCTGGTCTTTTTATAAACGATCTTAGGTATAACTAATTTAATTTTAAAAAATTAAAATTATTTAAATTTTATAATTTTACTAGTATGCATGATTACTCAAGAGATATTATGTTGTCAAAAACTCAGGAGCAAATTGAACTTAAGGTAATTTCCTATTTTTTAAAATTTGATCTAATATATAAAAATTAACGATGACACATCTGTTTTAATTCGCATCTTATATCTAATATATTTCTTGGAAAATATAACAATCTCTAACTGCAGTAACCTCAAAAATTTGAAAATACTTGTAAAAAAATTTTGCAGATGGCATTGATGACTGCAGAAATAAAAGCCCAAGGAGTTCTGATACAAAAGAAAAAGTTGGATGTTGTTATGAAGAAAACTCAAGATATAATTGATTCAATGCTACCAAAACAAATTGCTACAGTGAGTAAAAAATGAAATTATAGTGAAAAAAAACATGCAAAAAAATTTATATGGGAGGTGTTAGACGAGAATAAGATTATATATACAAAGTATATATTTAGATAGAAGGTTGAAAATTATTGAGTTCTGGGATTATAACTAAAGAATGCTAATAATATGATTACTATAGAGACATATTTATTAAACCAATTAAATTATTATGTTGTGGATTATAACTATAAAATTATAACAATATGATTACTATAGTGACATATTTATTAAACCAAGTAAATTATTATGTTGTGGATTATTACTATAAAATTATAACAATATGATTACTATAGTGACATATTTATTAAACCAAGTAAATTATTAAGTTGTGGATTAAAAATAAAGAATTCTAACAATATGATTACTATAGTGACATACTTATTAAACCAATTAAATTATTAAGTTGTGGATTATAACTAAAGAATTCTAACAATATGATCACTATAGAGACATATTTATTAAACCAATTAAATAATTAAGTTGTGGATTATAACTGTAAAATTATAACAATATGATCACCATAGAGACATATTTATTAAACCAAGTAAATTATTATGTTGTGGATTATAACTAATAGAATTATAACAATATGATTACTATAGTGACATATTTATTAAACCAAGTAAATTATTATGTTGTTGATTTTAGAATTCTAACAATATGATTACTATAGTGACATATTTATTAAACCAAGTAAATTATTATGTTGTGGATTATTACTATAAAATTATAACAATATGATTACTATAGTGACATATTTATTAAACCAAGTAAATTATTATGTTGTGGATTATAACTAATAGAATTATAACAATATGATTACTATAGTGACATATTTATTAAACCAAAGAAATTTTCTTATTAAATGTCTATGAATTTGCAAGCATATAATTTTAAACCCATTTTCCAATTTTTATAATAAGCGTTTTATTAAAAGATTTAATCTATTAGGAATTGGCTCATGGGAAAACAAATATGGAGGTCTGTCAGTCCTATGAAATGGTGACAATGCTTTTCTCAGATATTGTCACCTTCACAGTTATCTGCTCAAGACTCAAACCTCTACAGGTAATTTATACTTAAAACAACTTCTGAATGTTGTGGTTTAATTCTATAGTTACTTTTTGAGAATTTTATAAATTTTAGCTGGGTCAATAAACAACCTATCCCCGGTTTAAATCACACAATTCATTGAATTTGGTCCCAGATAAAAAAAAATTATATTTTATTTTGTATATGACTGGGAACAATAAAACTTTTTCAATCTGTTGATTAAACATTGGTATAATTTCTGAGAGATCTTAATGTAGAGAATAGGATGAATGCGCCCAGAGATGGAGTTTAAAGAATTTAAGCCGTGGTTTAAATCTGCCAAAACCCGGTTTAAATTAAGCGCCGGTTTAAATCTTGAAACATTTCATACAATTTTAAGTGGAACCAACCATATTTAAACCTCGGCTTAAATTTAAACCGCTGCTCAAATTCTTTAAATTTGGCCACAGGATCTTTGACCAGTACAGACGTAGCGATTATTCTCCACTTTTACAACAAAGGCTTGTGGACCTGCACTATTGGACTGCTATCAGATTGATATATTTTTATTATGCATACCAGGGAACTAAGGAGGACACTGGCCTCCTTCCTCATCATTATACAGGAATATACATCCTCGGAGTACTCAGCATCACTGAGAATATCAGAGGATGCTCTTTACTCTCCAGTAGGTTTAGGAGAGACAAACACAAGTGTTAACCTTACTCGTTTGGAGAGTTGAGAATTTTAAGAATTCCCAGTCCAGAAAAAGAAGCAGCTGGGAATGCAGTGGAAGCATCTCAGATTGTAGGAGCAGCTAAATTAGTGGATACTTTGGAACAACTACAGTAGCAGCTAGAGTTACAGTAGAAGCATCTCATGAACAAGAGCAGCTGAATTAAATATTGAGTTTGAGAAAGCTGCTCAGATAGATGGTAAACTGGAGCAGCTTAATAAGACATTAGAGCTGAACGAGACATGGAAGAGTAGCCAAATGATGGCCTTTTAGAATATTAAAGGAACTAATAAACAAGAGTAATCTTATACAGATGTACTTAACAAATAAAACTATGATGCTGATAAATCCTATTCATTTATACTCCTTAGATATATCTAGAGAAATAGCTATAAACGGGATTTACAAGAATTAGAGTGCTGGGATGTAGAGTGAAATAAAAGTATAAGCCCTACCCATGGCAGCAATTAACTGATCTCAAATCCCTAGGATTTACTTCCGAAAAGTATTTGATAGAACACATTAATCATTACAATAACTTGAATTGTAATTGGAAAATTATTTCCAATGTTTAACAGAATTTGGTATATTTTGAAATCTTTTTATTTTTAGTACTATCTAACAAAAGATTTCTGTCCTTATATTCCAAAAAATATTAGTTTAAGTTTAGCCATACAAATTATACAAGTTATTCTTTTAGCATATAAGTATTTGATAGCAGAATTTTTGAATAGTTGTCAAAAATGTCAAAAATGTAACTATTGCATTGATAGAAATTGAAATAAATTTGCATGTGTTGCCATAAAGAGTGTCCAGCCTAGGAATAAACATACAAGTTTTGTTTTATCCAGACTTTAAATCTAATTTCAAGTCAGCCCTCCATTCAAAGCAAAACTGTCTGAACTGAACATTACACTTACACTTTGACTAGGTGGTTGCCCTCCTGAACAACATGTACACCCTCTTCGATTTTCTTTGTGATCAAAATGCAGTGTACAAGGCAAGTACACCACCCTTTGATTATTTTAAATCACATTTTTCCAGAGACAGACATAGTTTAAAACACTTAAAGATGAAACATATCAGATAAAGAAGAAAAAACTGCATTTTGTATTGTAATCATTGATATTGACTTGCCTAGGTATAGAGTCAATCATTTTAAAGAAATTTACAGTGATAACCAGAAAACAATGGAGTAGAAAGAGGAAATTATACCAAAACTGAAGTGTATTTGATGCTGTTAAAAAGCAAATAGTTTAATACCAGGCAATTATAAAATCACTAATTTAGTAAATGGGGCTGTGTATACTGCACAATTATTGCGTCTCATGCTCATTGGACTCTAAATCGTCTTCCTATTTCACCGTAGCTACCTTTTTTTTAATGTCTTTAATAGGTTGAAACCATAGGAGATGCATACCTCATTGTGGCTGGAGCACCCATTAAGGCTAATAACCATGCTATGCGGGTAAAATCTTAAAATTTGCCAAATAAATTGAAGAACACTAATTAATGTCCCTGAGAATCATTTTGTAACAGATATGTGATATGGCATTTGATATGATGGATGGAATATCAATGATGAAAGATCCCGGAACAGGTAAATTTAAATATTAGAAGTGCTGTAAATACAAATCATAAATAAAAATAAAAAGCATGTAGGGGATAATCAAAGTTTACCATTAAACTCCCCTATGTGCATTTGATTAGTTTTGGATATTAAAACAACACTAAAAAAAGACAATTTGTTTCGCAAGTTGAAATTGCCAACCAGAAACAGGTTTTGAAGAAATTCAAGTTGAATTATTTAATAAGTCAAGTGAAAAAAAAAACTTTTTTCAAAAGATTTGGTTTGAAACACTGAGTTTAGAAATGTCCTAAAAAAACTATTTTAAAAAATATTGAAGAAAAATATTGGTCAGTACTGATAAACTCATGATTAATCTTTTGATATAACTTTTTAGTTTTTTAGTGACATTTTGGAATATTGAAAGTCAAAATCTAAAAATGATTGTGGCCACAGATTTTAGACCTATGTCCCTAAAATTCTGCTATAACTTTTTGTGAAGGATGGTGTTTTTCAGAAAAAAAGAATGATGGACCTACAACTTGGATCATTCCAAGAAATGAAAACTATCGTTATTTAAAAACATACGAAAAAAAACTTTTTCATTCATTTTCTACTCAACAAACAAATTTTTCAAAATATTTGAAAAAACAATTGATTTTTACTGAACGAACCATATTTTAAAACAAGCTTTTAAAATACCATAAAATTCTTTAAAAAGTTTAACACTCTTATCTATTTGCAGGAGCGGACATACAGATGAGAATTGGATGTCACTCTGGTTCTGTCATTGCTGGAGTTGTTGGTTTGAAAATGCCAAGGTATATCTTTTTTCTGATAACTTTGATAAAAATTTCATATTGTGCAATACTAGCTGAAGTGCCTGGTGTTACCCTAATATAAAAATAGAACTTTTTTAGCCTATTTTACCCCTCAGCACAGAAAAACATTTTGGCCAATTTGGTCCTCCCATTTGGCCAGCTATATAAATGACATATATACAATAATAAACAACAAGAAAGTTAATCATTTAGTGCTTCATATTGTTTAGGTATTGTCTGTTTGGAGTAAATGTTGGCCTGACTGAAAAATTTGAATCTAATTCTAAACCAATGAGAATACATATTTCTGAAACATGTCAGAGAGCCCTCACAGCGCAATATAGGGTTTGTTGAACATATATATTTTTATATGTGACATTTCTATTTTCTGCATCGTTTATTGGGATCAAATAAACATCAAAAGTGCTTAACTGGGAATGCCAAAATTGTTTTTGGGAGCCCAAGATAGGTGGTGAACCAGAAACCTCATAATTTCCCTACCTTTCTTTTTTCAAAGTTGACAGACAAAAAATTCAGTTAAAACTGAATAGTTTTTTCCCAGTGTTGCAAAGTAGAAAGAATTAAAAAAGGAAAGAAAAAAAGATTACTTCAACTATTCTAGGTTGAAGAACGAAACGATCCGGGTTTAAAAGAAAAGGTTGGTGGCTATAGAAGCTACTTCCTTAATGTTAAAGAGGGAAGAAAACCTCTCTCAGCAGCTGTTATCAAAGCTTTAATGCCCAGAGATGAAGAAATGAAACCCTTAGAGAGCAAAGATGAGACTGCTGATAAGAAAGACACCACTGATGAAGAAAAAGTAGTACCACCTGACCAGAAAGAAGGAAAGGATGGGAATACACCTGTCTCTGAAATAGCAAATATTTCCACAACTGAAGGTCAAGATGAAAAAAATTTCCTGAAGCCTTCGGAAGAAACAAACTCAGTAGCAGGTAATTAATCAATTACATGTGTTGCTTTACTGCTGTTTTAAGACCACATTAGTATAGAAAGAAGATGCATCTAGAAAAGTGTGACTTTACCTGTTTTTAAAGGACTGAAAATTTCATTTCAAGAAGCACTCCATGCAAAGATGGAAAAGTCCAATTCATAACAGTACCCTAAAAAACCTTTCTGATAAAAAATTCCCATTATAATTATAAGATTATTTGTAATTTATACTTGTTCAGACAAATCTTTAAAGGGTATCTTTATGAAGCATGCATTACAATCCTTGCACAGAGAGGGTCATTTGAAATTACAATTAGTTCCTGACCTATTCAGAAGTAATTCAGTGTTTTATAAATATTTTGCAAAATTGTCTCTATTGTGATACATTTTTACACTGTCTCAAAGATACTTACTATATTAGGGTATTTTTAGCATTTATTCTATTCTACTTTTAACATCTATTCTATTCTAATTAGTCTTTTAAACAATCAAGGTAAAAGTCTAAATCAATTTTCTCATCTTGCCTTTGCTGTTTTCTGGTCCTCTCCATGTTTTTCCGGAACATTTCCAAATATATCATTGAAGAAGTTTCAGGAGATGCAGCCAACAATAATGAAGAAGCAAAAGAACCAGATGCTCCCCAAGATACCTCTAATACTAGCAGCAATATTAAGGTAAAAAATTTAACCAAAGGTGGTTAAGTTGGACCAAGAAAAGATCCCAAAACAAATTGTAGTTTTTAAAAATAATCAAATAATTGAGAGAAAAACACTGTATTTTCAAATAATGACCAATTATAAAATCACCCTTGTGATTAGAAAACTGAAGATTCAGACCCATAATCAGTTCATGTGTGCTAAACATTATTAAAGATTATCCTTAAGATTGAGATTTCATTACATTGTCCATCATTTTTGAACGACCCATTTTGTTTGTTTTTGTTTTATAGTGTTTAAAAAAAAAAAATTTGTCCTTACCGTTCATTTTTCATATATTTCATTCTTTTTCTCACTGGACGATTATTTAGTAAAATCGTTCTTTCATTAAAAAAAACAATAGTTTATTCAAAAATTGTAAAAAATAATTGGTTTTTCAGTAAAAAGACTATCGTTTTCAAAAAGTTTATTCCAAAAAATTGTTCTTTCAGTAAAAAAAAATAGCTTTATTAGATCATTTGGAAAACCCTTTTGTTCAGTGCAAAACTATTGTTTTTCCAAATTTGATTGAACGATTTTAAATTTTTTTGTTTTTGTTTTTGAGTGATAGTTTTTTCAACTAAAACTGTTGTCCATCATTCCAAAAAAATTTGAGTAGTCTCAACATTTTCGTTCGTTCACAAAAACGATGCCCATCTTTGCCTTGAGATATATTTGAATGGTTGATATTTATCTAGAATCAGGTTAACTACAAAGCAATAAGCAGAGAATTCTGAGTTTTTCATATTTATAACTGACAATTGTTTTGGATTGCTCCTCGTCAGTCAATAAACATGGTTAAAATGATGTTTCATAACAATAATTATGCATTTTCTAATTGCATTTTTTCTTATTGTATTTTTTCATTTTTTTTAGGATCATGTTATACCAACCGTTGAAACTGTGAGCAATAGCCAATGTTTTGGTGGACTCAAACGTTCTACTACTTGCAGCATAATCTGAAGGTTTCTTAACCCTATCCCGGTTGGGCTTTTTTGTCTAATAAAGATGGGGGGGGGGGGGGTGTTGCCAATGAATTTGCCCTTAGAGTTGAGATAAGGAAGTGTGATGCATATCCCTCAGAACAACTTCTCAAGACCTGCGCACTAAAAAAATTAGACATCTAACTTTAATGGTTAGGGTGCAACATGTTTTACATCCATTTTTCAAGGGCTTTTCAAGTATATGAACTTTAGCCTTGTAGCTTAATTAATAAAAAAGTTATCAGCCATTTCTGGGGTTTTTTAAACACCATCCTGCCAATTCATTGTCCTTCACTCTACCATATGCAAAAAAAAATTGTCAAAATTTGTTCTCAAATATGATATTGAAAAATTTAAGAAGTTTTAGCGTTCATGTAAGCCGTTTTTGAGTAGTTTAGAAAAAAACACAGTGAAGGTTCCCCTATTATGATAGGGTTAAAGGGCTGTAGATGTAATTTCAAGTGACACCCAATTTATCCAGTGACTTGTCTGATTTACAACAGTACCATATACACCTATGTCTAAGACAATGAAAAAAACTGTCAGAATTACACATTTGTTAAGATATTATTACTAAAATAATATTTTAAAGGCACTGATGGGAATCAAACATGATAAGCTTTATAAAATGAGGAATGAGGGTAACTTAAAATAACGCACACAGTCCTACACTCTTAAGAAATGTCAAATTTTCATCTAACAAAATTTTTTGGAGCACCGCGGAGCCAAATTCAACTAAGATGACATGGCCTGATCCACGTGGTGCTCCAACAACATTAATGAGATAAAAATTTGACGTTTCTTAGAGTGTGGTATAATATTTTTTTTTCTTTGTCGCAAAATTAAAATCTGGAATTATATTTTTTTTCAGGAAAACAGCTCGAATTGGTGAAAAACAAATATTTATGAAGATTAAATCAAAATTTTAAATAAAACTACATTATTCCGTGATTTGTCTTTTAATCTATTTACTAAAATATATAATAAGAAATATGTTAATGGTTATAACTAAGAGAAATATAGAAGTATATATACAATAATACAATCGTGTATAATTTAGTAACTTTAGATTCGGATGTACGCAATTCTTATCTTTTTTTCTACCACTGTTCCATTTTCAAGCATTCAAGATTTTGTTTGTTCATTTTGTTTGTTTATTTAATTTCTGAACAACATTAATATTTGCAAATTCAAAACTGAATCTCCAGATGCTCATTTTCTGATTTTTAATAAAAAATAGAAATGTAAATACAAACTAATATGAATGTATATACAAACTAAAATTCGATAAATAACAAAAGATGTGTCTTTAGTTATTCATGTAATAAAATGATTAGATGGTTATATTTCATGATGTATCCAACATAGATCTGAAAAGTCATCTTAACTCTATCAGGCAAGAACAGAAAGTCTTCAGTGCTAGGTTTGGTAAAGTAGGTATAAGAAGGCAGGTATGCACAAACTAACTTAAAAACCTCAATATTGTTTGGGATTTTACATCAGATGTAGAGTTTCCAGCAAAAAGGAAAAATCGTTTCGCGAACATTTTTTTCTCAACCATTTCGCTTCATTTTCGCATTGTTCGCCAGCGAAAAATGCGAAAATTTCGCGAAAAAATAACACGAAATTTTCGCATTTCGCATTTTCACCTCATTTATTTTCGCGAATAAATGCGAAATGCGACCGAAAATGTTCGTATTTTTTCGCGAAACGTTTTGTTCGCTGGAAACCCTAAATTCAGAACAAAAAGTTAGAAAACTGTTCACTAAAACTGTCCTTATCCGCCCCCCCCCCCCCCCTATCTTCCTGAGTCAGGTTTCATAGCTAATCATAGTTAGTAATGGACATTATCACTTATCAGTGACTAATGGTAATTTTAGGTCCGTTGATCCAGCACATCAGTTTAATTCTTGCCTGATCCAAACCAAAACTACTAGTGTTCAGGCTAGAGTTGGGCATCTTGAGTTTCTATTATTTTCCAGGTAGAGATGGGCATCTAGAGTTTCTATTATTTTCCAAGTAGAGATGGGCATCTAGAGTTTCTATTATTTTCCAGGTAGAGATGGGCATCTAGAGTTTCTATTTATTTCCAAGTAGAGATGGGAATTTAGAGTTTCTATTATTTTCCAGGTAGAGCTGGGCATCTAGAGCTTCTATTATTTTCCAGGTAGAGATGAGCATCTAGAGTTTCTATAATTTTCCAGGTAGAGATGGGCATCTAGAGTTTCTATTTATTTCCAGGTAGAGATGGGCATCTAGAGTTTCTATTATTTTCCAGGTAGAGATGGGCATCTAGAGTTTCTATTATTTTCCAAGTAGAGATGGGCATTTAGAGTTTCTTTTATTTTCCAGGTAGAGCTGGGCATCTAGAGCTTCTATTATTTTCCAGGTAGAGATGGGCATCTAGAGTTTCTATTATTTTCCAGGTAGAGATGGGCATCTTGAGTTTCTATTATTTTCCAGGTAGAGATGGGCATCTAGAGTAATCGTTTTTAAAAAGGAACTTTAAATCGTTAGAACGACCTTGAATAACGATCGTTTCTAATGAACAACCAAATATTTCAAAAAAATTATAGTTTTTTAATAAATGAAAAATTTTATTGAGCAAACTTTTCTTCAGCATGTTACACGGCACTCTACACCCAGTTCTGTCTAGTGTCAAAGGGGAAGAATTATTTGAAAATCGATTTTAAAAGTTTTGTCTTCAATTTTCTAAAGTTTTTAATTGTTTACTGGTAAAGCTAACCTCATAATCCCCTCTAATGTACACAAAATTGCAAAATTAATAGTCTTGTCGTATATTTGTATATCACAATATGTTTATGTATCTGATACATTTTTAGATTTTTTATTAATAAAAGAGAATTTGAGACTGTTAACCTCAAACATTTTACAATTATTAAAATAAATTTCACGGATGTTAACACAAATAGACATATAAAAGATTCAAAGAGGAGAAATGTTCTCATAGCATCTTTTTTTTCTGCGGCTAGGATGGGTTAGGGGGCCGAGTAATGCGGCATTTAAAAATGTTAAATAATGTGCTACCTCTCTCAAAAAATGTTAGTCTCACTTTATGACCCTATGTCGTTTTAGCAAAAGTTCTTACACAATACGATCATTTGTGCAATACGATCATTTATGCAAAAGATCATAATTTTTTTGTGAAAAAATGAAATAATTCAATTTGATCCTTTCCTGTCCTTAGGCCTTACTTTAGCTGTATAAAAGAGATTCTTAGAGAATATCTGTTTCAATTCTATTGAAACATTGAAGCAGGCAACATTTTAATTTCTTATTGCATGCATAGACAATTTAAGGAATTTAATATTCGGGTTCCTTTACCGCAATATTTAAATCTAATTCTTTGAGAGTTTCCTGTAAAGATATTTACTCTTATAATTTTGTACATTTTAAAATCATGATGATAACAAATTTCGTGAATTTCCTGTTCTAAAATTGGTGGATTTGCAAAAAATTCTTAAAATCTTAAGTATTTTGAAGCAATATTTTATTTTGTAGCCTAATCAGCCTCAAACTTTTCCGAGGGTCGTCTGATTTACCATCAAATTTCGGCCTCAGGTCTGAAATTTTCTGTGTAGCGTTTATCTTAAATTCTTGATCTCGACACCCAATGTTTTTAATTTGAGGATAGACCAGTGAATAAGAAAAAATGGTGCTGGTCTTTGTGGACGAGTTCGTTATCACACACGCACATTCTATTGGTACAGACACACAACATGACTACAGTCAAGAAAATTGCAGAATAATGTCGTCAATTATAATTAAGCTTGAATAACGAGTAGCTTATTGCAGTAAACTTTAATCAAATTATATTCTTTGCATGAAAATTTGGTTTATTGTGTTGACTTAAATATATAAATAATATATTACATGTATATTAAACTTATTTCTAAGGAAAACATTAACAATAAACAAATGTACTCTCCAAAACTGTAGAAATACCGAGATTCGTATGGACTGTATGTGTATATACACGCCTTCGGTTCGTTATTACTTACACACACTCTTTTGGTACAGACACACATACACCCCGTTCCGACCATCAGTGGTTATCAAAGAGGATTTAAAGGATTTAGAGATCAATGCTTGATCTGTAGATCTGCATATATAGAGATCAATGCTTGATCCCAATACTAATCCGTAGATCTGCATATATAGAGATCAATGCTTGATCCCAATACTAATCCGTAGATCTGCATAGATAGATATCAATGCTTGATCTGTAGATCTGCATAGATAGATATCAATGCTTGATCTGTAGATCTGCATAGATACAGATCAATGCTTGATCTGTAGATCTGCATAGATAGAGATCAATGCTCTATCCCAATACTAATCCGTAGATCCGCATATATATAGAGATCAATGCTTGATCTGTAGATCTGCATATATATATAGAGAGCAATGCTTGATCTGTAGATCTGCATATATAGAGATCAATGCTTGATCCCAATACTAATTCGTAGATCTGACCCAGAAAGAGATCAATGCTCTATCCCAATATTTACACAACAAAATTTCTTACTTCTGATGGGTTAAGCCATTTTTACGTTTATTCGACACAAACAAACAAATAAACAAACGGACAAACAAATAAATGAATTAAAAATAGCCGGTTGATAGTGGGACTGTTGTAATATTTGTTCACCATGTACGGGCTAATTCTTCAGAACATGGTTGAGTACATAAGGAATGTTTAGAAACTAAAATTTAATCAAATTCAGATTTTTTACATTAATATTGCAAATGGTGGAGGGTTCTTTAGCATGCCCAAATAAAATAATCTTGTGTATTTCCAGTAATAAAATAAGTTTTTTAATACATAAGTCAGAGAGCAAGATGATTTATTTTTTAAGAAATAGAACTTGCAGGCTGCAGTGTGTTTGATAAAAAAGATTCAGATCCAATTTAAAATTTGCAGTTTAAAACCATTCAGAAATGGATCTAGAGACACAACTATATTTTAATTTCTTAAAGAGAGAGACTGGCTAGGAAACGTAGTATTATAGAGTACAACTTTAGGACTCATTAAATACCAACCGTTTTAACTGTGTATGATTACTGAATAAGTTTGTCAAATTTCATCACACATGCTCAGGATGATTCAAAGGGTGTTCTTAGAAGAAACACGTTCTTTTTTACAATTATTTAATAAGTTTGTAATACAGCAGGTTTAGCTATAAGTGCGTTACCTAACCAGTATCCCCCTTTAAACACTTCAGCTGCAGTGGAGTCAGTGAAGTCTGGAGCCTAAAATATAATAAAAATTGTCTTTCAAATAGATTAAAAACTTATATAAATTTATAAAAAGTAAAAAAAGATTAAACATTCAAATAAAGGAATTCGTATGGAGAAAAACAATGGAAAGAGATCAAAACAAAACTAGATTTAGCTGAGGTTGGTCTTTTTTTTCTTTTTTTCTTTTTATTTAAGAAAACAAATTATTTCATATTTTTATTCACTAAGCATTAAGACTAGACCCAGTGTTAATAATTTACAAATTTGTATTTACTAGAAATTCAAGGCGCTTCGCACCCTACTTTCTAGGCTTTTAGGGCGCTTCGCGCCCATCTTCTATTTAAATTGTGAACACGTTCTCTCTGTTTACATTTTAAAACAAAGAAGAAAAAATTTTTGCGGATTTAAAAAAAAAAAAATTCGCGGATTTTCAAGAATTTAAATTTGTTTACAAAATTAAAAACCTTTAAAACACATTTTTTTTTTAATTTTTATCATTCATAAACCTTCCCTGTGGTCACGTGATGTCCCACAAAAAATTTGGGCCCGATCGGTTCAGCCGTTTTGACGTTTATTGGATACAAACAAACAGACAAACACCCACACAGACAAGCCAAATTTACATATAGATAAAATACACGAAATTTAAGAGAAATTTCTTAAAATAAGTATAAATAATCTATATAACACGTAAAAATGTGCTCTTACAAGTTTGTTCTTAAGTTTCAAATAATTTTTTCAAATAAAAGGGATTTTGATTAAAATTGTTGAATACCAAAAATGAATATTTTAAAAACTGCATATCTAAGACATTAAAAGGACTGTAAGCGTAATTTGATGTGACCCTCCATGCAAAGCTTTATCCATGTCCGATTAATAATACCCTTGAAAGCTTTGTCTGATCAAGTATGAATTATGATATCAATGCTTTTGTTTCTTTAAACTGTTTATTTTTGTTTGCGGGTTCTTTGCAAAAGTTATTTTGCGCATTTCTTGTTTTTAAGAAGCAATTTAAGAAACCCACAGAAATTAACATTTTTCGAGTAAGAAAAACGACGGTATCTTCCACATTTTTAATCAGAAAAAGTTTCAAGGGAACCGTTGTAAATCGGGCATTACCATCTTGCATGAAGGGTCACTTGAAATTACGCTTTCAGACCCTTTAAGTAAAATAACCTGTAAAGGATGATTTTGGCATCTCTGAACAATTCCCTGAGGGCCAAATATCTAAAATGGGGAAAGCAGCAATGAAAGTGATAGGAGTAAAGGTAATAACAAACATTTAAGATATAAAACTTTATGGTACATGTTTACGGCAAGAAAAATTAGATTGTAATTAAAAGTAAACAGTTTATTTTGATTATTTTTGTTTTCAAATGAGAAATCAAAATTTAAAATCTTATTTGCTTGTTTCCTTCGGCAAATTTTCTTCATTAATTAGGATGAAGAGTTCTATGAAGGGATGGGAGTATATTTTATTATTTAGTATGAAGAGTTCTATGAGGGGATGGGAGTATATTTTATTATCTAGGATGAAGAGTTCTATGAAGGGATGGGAGTATATTTTATTATCTAGGATGAAGAGTTCTATGAGGGGATGGGTGTATATTTTGTTGCTTTGGCTACAAACCTGGGCTATGGATTAATGCTCCAAGTATACAGAATTGACCTTATTTGCGCCATTTTTTTTTTTTTTATTATTGTAAAAAGAGATGATGTTGCCACAATTAAAAGTTGAAATAGCACCCTAAAGTCTAGTTCTATTTATATACTATAATTCGAGAGTATTTGATCAAACTAATTGTATTCACTCTAAATTACAAAACAAAATAACAATTCCTTGTTTACTAGTTATAAGATAAAACATTTCTCATTTTATTCACTATTTTTTGTTAAAAGTGGATTTATCTCCAAATTTCAGTATTTCAGTTTTTTCATGAATACTTTTATATGCTCTTTTTTTACAGAGTGTAGGCAGAAACTTTCGAGATTTTTTTGTAAACCTGGATAATCTTCATGACTACCTCAAGTTTACATTTCAAAGGAATCATTGCAAATATTAAATATATATTTTATTCTTTTAACATTTATAAAATAAAATTTATTCGTTAAATGATCTGAAGCCAAATTTAAAGAATATGGACCGAACCGCTTTTAAGAAATTGAACCGGTTCCAGTTTAGCGCCGACTCAAATGTCAAAACATTGATTATGATTTCAAGTGGAACCAACAATGTTTGATCTGCGACTCAGATTTGAACCGGTAAAAACTCTTTAAATTCGACCTCTGAACAGATTTAAATCAAACGTATTTGTACAGGAAAATAAGCTTTCCTTTCTCCTCATACTGGACAGAATTACAGTTTACAGAAGCATTGTTGTACTGGATCAACCTTTCCCGAGAGTTTACAGAAGTATTGTTGTACTGGATCAACCTTTCCCCAGAGTTTACAGCAGTATTGCTGTACTGGATTAACCTTTCCCCAGAGTTTACAGAAGTATTGTTGTACTGGATCAACCTTTCCCCAGAGTTTACAAAAGTATTGTTGTACTGCAGGATCAACCTTTCTCCGGAGCCTAGACACTGCAAACCAAGATGTGCACGCTCTCACAATAAATAAATCAGTATTTTGACAATTTCTTCTTTTAAACTTATATTTTTTAAATGCAAATGTCTGGGGCTACACAAAAGTAAGTTGGTGAAATGGAAACAAAGCCAAGGCGTTGCGACACTTTAAAGTTGAGGTTGTTCACAAATGTTATGATACATATCTCAGTCTAGAGAAGTCCAGTTAACCCTATTCCTGCTGGGGGGGGGGGTCAATTTGACCCCCCCTGTAGTTTTTTTTACATAACTTAAAAAGTATTGGTATGAGGCTGTTGAAATTTTCTGACTTTTCCTACATACCCAAAGCCCTGCCTTTAGGCCTAAAACCGGGCTTTAATACTAACTGCCTCAGTCCTCAGGCACACTGCCTGAATGACTGCTTTTACCTGTAACAAACTAAATCTTTGTTTTTGACCCACTTTCACTTGTCAGATTTTGATAAAATTTAGCTTTTTGGAAAGCCTATGACATAAGGAAACAGATTGCACAAGTTTTGCGAAAAAAAATGCAATTTTTTTGCAAACAACCTGTCGAAATAAATTTGCACTTTTTTAGTTTCTCTTGATTAAAAATCAGGTTATTTAAAATTTTGCAAAAATTTTTGCATATTTGAAATCGCATGGTCAAGGGCTTTTCAAAAATGTATATTTTTTTATTTTTTGGACAATTTTTTTTGCAAACATTTTTACCATATAACTGGATTTTGCGATAAAAAATTCAATTTTTGCAAATTTGCAAATTTTTTTGCAGATTCTTAAAGTAGAGCATAAGAGCTTTCCAATGATGTAAGATTTGTCATATTTGGACATCAAACATGGGAATTAGAGGGGGGGGCCCCCCCCCCCCAGCATATCCTGGTTTTCAAGTACCCCAGAAGGGATAGGGTTAAAGGGACAGACCGGCTATGTAAGGTAATGTTGTGGAAACATTCTTTAGGATTTATTTGAGACATATAAAACTTTTCCACGATGTATAATTACTGAGTTTGAGTGCATAGTCGACGTTCAAAATCACAAATTTGGGTGGGTACGTTTTCAATTAAAAAAGTAAAAATTATACAGGAAACTTATTAGATGATTAGGAACATATTTATAATTTTTATTTTCTCGACTTGTTCCTAAACAACTAATTGATTTACTATAAAATTTTGTTTACATTTTTGTCGTCGTTATTCAATAATTTAAAAAAAAAATTCTGAAAACGTATTCACCCAAAAGTACGATTTTGAACGTCGACTTTGCGCTTAAACTCACGATTTACAGATTAAAAAGCGTTGCGACATATAACGAATGAATTTATCCACAACATTGCTTACTCAGTTAAACTACCTTACATAGCCGGTCTGTCCCTTTAAACGATGAATTCTAGATTTGTATTTGTTTATTTTAATTTGTGATGATCTGTGATTAGGATGAAAGCTCCCAGTTTCTTTATTGCACATGAGGATGAGTCTGGAATGGTTCTAGAATACAGGTACCCAAAACTCACGCCCCCATGTACAAGAGGGAATTGTTTCTGTGGACGAAGGCTCTGATGTGATATTACAGTCCAAAAAAAAACAAGTTAATATATCAAGTTAGAGCGAATGATTTTTGGCTTTCTGGTCAATATGGAAAATATAATAGCCATGTATTTTTATTCCACCTCTTGGGTCCTTTTCCCTCAAAAAATGATGCGTTGCCCCTGAATTCTTTGTTTTTATCTCCTCCCACTGCAGTACACAGATTTGATGCATGAGATATGGCGGTTCCTGGTCAATTTATTTCTTGGATCAAATAGTCTAACTATAAAGTATAAAAGGTTTTCACTATAAGTTGCAAAGATATATTAAATCTTTTATCAAAGTTAACATTTTTAGATGAGTATGTTACTAAAAATGGATCTCTTATAATACTCTTCAATTGAAATGTTCATATATCATTATAGAAATTAGGTGGAAAAAATAATTATTAGAGAGATCGTATCTTAGCAATAAACTCTATCTTATCTTATCTTATCTAAATGACATCAACAGTGCCTAGGTATACTTTAATATTTGTGTTAAATAGTTTTAGTTTCTGATATAAAAAGTTAGTTTTGTTAATATAGCTTTCTGTGAAAGTAAGCGGCTTGTTTTTTATTACTTCGCGTGCGGCACAGACCTTTGATATTTTAAACTATATATGCAGTCAATGTCACCCGCACCGGGTTTCAAAGATTTAGGAAAAAGAAAAGGTTTTGGCAAAAACTCAATTCCTTTGCAAGAGCAATCAAATTTTATCCTTTGTGGAATGCAAGGGTACCATTCTGAATCAGACATGCTTTTTTAAAATGTTTTGTTAATGTATATTTGTGTAGGAGTAAGCGGCGTGGGTTTCATCACTACGTCCAGGGCCAGGTGAAAGAGATTTCCAAGAACTTTGCTGATGAAATTAAGAAACTCGAGATAACCCTGAAAAAGCAAGAGGTAAAATTTTGAACCATTTGTTTGTATTTTTTTTATAACCTTATTACATTAAAAGATGTTTGTTTCCTTGAGTTTCTTTATTGCTTCTTACAAGCTAGAAATGTGAAATAAAAAAAAAAATAAAAAAAGGAACAAACTTGATATCTAATTCTTTCTTTGATACCGTTAATGTAAATTAGGCATAGCCGTTTTTGCAATAGAGGTTCATTTGAAAGTACGCGTACAGTCTCTTTCAACCTCTACTCTAGGTTGTGTTTGATACTGTAGTCAGCACATTTGAGATGAAGTTTGTGAACCAAGGTTATAAAGACTTTCTTTTGCAAGAGGAACAAAGGAAAGTTGCATCAATGCCGCTCAGGTAAGATTATGGATTAATTTCTACTTCATTATACTGATAAGTGTTAATTGCCCAGTATAGTTTCAACAGAAGTAAATATTTCCATTAATGATAGCACCGATTGAAGGATTCATAACTCTGATTGGATAATGAGATAGATAGAAAGATAGATGTTACCGCCATACTTTTTCTATTGGTTCAAAATAGACAACAAACACATGACTAAACCCTGATTGGATCAGGCGCTAATGAACTGAGCATACAGGAGTCTGACAGTGGACAATAACTTGATTTTTTAATTGTTAAAATGATTGGACTATTTCAAGGTTCTACGAAAAAAGAACATTATTTTTTACTACTCCGCATTTTTGGTAGAAGATATTTGTAAAAAACAAACTAAAACTTTCAGCCTTCTTTTTCAATTTTTAGAAGAAAAATAAACTTTTAATTTTAACTTAATCAATTTTTGAGCATGTCTTATTGTATACTTTAAAATTTTAGAGCCAGTATTCTTTTTGAAATGTTCCCCTTCTGCATTCTTTATAATGTAAGTAAAATTGTACATAATATAAAACCTAACACTTCATTATACCACATTAACATGTTTAAATGCACCTTATGATAACCAGAAAACTCTGAATTTGGAAGACGACTTTTAGACTCATGCTATGACTTTAAGCCATTTCACTATGGGATACAGAAATTGTGCATTTTCTTTCAGACCCATTTCACTTCATTACTGATTTGACAATAAACGTCTATCTAATAAAACTAGTTGCTTTGTAACAACAAAATCAAATGCACTTCAGTATTGCTTCTAAGTCTTCCTATTACAGAGTTTTCTGCCTTAAATTATTTGTACCAAAAAAATCAAACTGATAAAGTCCAATTTTTAGCAACACTATTCACATGCATGCTGTTCTCATGATGCTTTAGATAAAAATAATATGAGTTTTATACCAAGTAAGGAGATAAAAATAATATGAGTTTTATACCAAGTAAGAAGATAAAAATAATATGAGTTTTATACCAAGTAAGGAAATAAAAATAGTATGAGTTTTATACCAAGTAAGGAGATAAAAATAATATGAGTTNCCTTAGCTTCACCTCCTCAGAGTAGAAAGCCCTATGTGATTCAAAATGCAGACAAAATAGTAATTATCAAACATTTTCATGGGAACAACTTTACAATGTAATTATGTAAACCCGAAAAGAATGATGTAATATAATATATTTGATGACAGCTCAGTAAAGCTGTATGTACATGTTTTGATCTTTCCTAGATCAAATATTAAACTAGGTGTAGTTTACTATTTTATTCAAAATTGATTGAGAGAGCGATAAATGTAAAAATAAAATTAAATCAGAGAACAATTTATTTGATAAATCTGTATGGATCACAGGGAGGACGTAATTATCCTCCCTGGAAATAAAAAAAGTAGGGAATTTAAGGTTGGTTATTTCGTTGAACAGGAGATTAAAATAATATGAGTTTTATACCAAGTAAGAAGATAAAAATAATATGAGTTTTATACCAAGTAATGAGATAAAAATAGTATGAGTTTTATACCAAGTAAGGATATAAGAATAATATGAGTTTTATACCAAGTAAGGAGATAAAAATAGAATGAGTTTTATACCAAGTAAGGAGATAAAAATAATATAAGTTTTATACCAAGTAAGGAGATACAAATAATATGAGTTTTATACCAAGTAAGGTCCTAGAAGATCATCACTTTTAGTATATATATTAAAATCTTTCTGCAACATCACAAAAGAATCATCTTTAAAGTGAATAGCTCTGATGAAACAGAAACGATACAATACACTGTTTACAATTTGGCCGTGAATAATCGAGATGACTGCTGTGAACTCAATGATGAACAGAACCTCCATTGAAATCTGAAAGAAGAAATCTATGGTTTCGAAGAAGAAATGTATTGTCTCGAAGAAGAAATCTGTGGTCTCGAAGAAGAAATCTATAGTCATGAATAAAAAAATCTATGGTCTCGTAGACAAAATCTATGGTCTTGACCAAGAAATCTATGGTCTAGAAGAAGAAATTTAAGGTCACGAAGAAGAAATCTTCGGTATTGAAGAAGAAAACTGCTGTCTTGAATGAAACATCTTTAGTCATACAGAAGAAATCTATGGTCTAGAAAAGGGAATCTATGCTCTTGCAGAAGAAATCTATGGTCTTGAAGAAGAAATCTATGATCTTAAAAAAGAAATCTATGGTCTTGACGAAAAAATCTATGGTCTCGAATCAAAAGCTATGGCCGGGCTAGAAGAAAGATTCTATGGTTGTAGGATCACTTGAGTCTAGGTTCGACAAGCTATTTATTAAGCTCCGAGCCTAACTTCGAGTGTTTCCTACAAGCCAAATTATCTGCAAGCAAAGTGTCATCCAAGCCAAGTTTGCCTGAGCCTACAAGAAGAAAGTGCAGGGTGAGTAAAATAAGGTGTGATTAGTGGCGCCGGATGCAAAATTGTACCTTTTTTGTGCAACTCTTCTGTATGGTGTTCTTTGGAAGTTTTAATTTTTTTTGCTACTCCTATGGCCAAGAAAAAATCCGCGAACCTTTTTTTCTCTCAAAATCAAAAGTTCAGAAAAGCAAAAATGTGTATATATATTATTTCTGAAAAATTTAAAATTTCATAAAGATTAAATTTGCAAAATTGTAATAAAAAAATCGCAATTTTCAGTTCTGGCCTAATTTTTAAGGAAAAGTTCTTTAAATCTTTTAGTTTCTTTCTTTTTAGTATATTTTAAAGGTATTCAAATACGCTGTTCAGTTGAAACCAGAAGAGCCACTGAAAAACAATTTTTCCTTAAAAATAAAACCAGAACTGAAAATTGCAAATTTTCTTATGACAAGTTTGCAAATTTTCTGTGATTCTGTAATTCAATTTTTATAAAATTTTAGATTTTTCAAATATCACTAACACCATCATTAGCAACAGAATATAAAGTTTTTTTTACTTTTAAAACAGCTTCATTAATATTTGCGCTTCCAAGATTCAAAGTAGAGAGTTAAAACTCTTAAAATTAATTTGGAAGCTAATTTATTTGCTAACATTGTTTTGTAATGTGTAAGAAAATCACCAAATGTTGGATTCACTGTAAACTCAGGTTCATTTGAAGAGCAAGACCAACCCCTAGGCAGCTCAGTAGGTAGCTTGGGCAAGTTGTGCGTAACTTTGTGTATGTACAGTATAATATCGGACTATGAAGGAAAAACAAGACAGTACACCAAATGGATTATTACCTTCCAATGAGATTTAGATGAATTGTTCTATTTAAGTCTGATTTGACCTTGTATGTGCTTGGTAGTGCTCTCCGACAAATCATTCCAAATATGGTTGAACAAAACCTGACTAATTGTTCTATTTAAGTCTGATTTGACCTTGTCTGTGCTTGGTAGTGCTCTCCGACAAATCATCCCAAATATGGTTGGACAAAACTTGACTAATTGTTCTATTTAAGTCTGATTTGACTGTGTCTGTGCTTGGTAGTGCTCTCCGACAAATCATCCCAAATATGGTTGGACAAAACCTGACTAATTGTTCTATTTAAGTCTGATTTGATCATGTCTGTGCTTATAGTGCTCTCTGACAAATCATCCAAAATATGGTCTGACAAAACCTGACTAATTGTTCTATTTAAGTCTGATTTGACCGTGTCTGTGCTTGGTAGTGCTCTCCGACAAATCATCCCAAAAATGGTTGGACAAAACCTGACTAACTGGTTTGAACTCATTAAACCATTGGTAGAGTTTAAATGGGAGGTAAAGAAAAAATATCGAAACAAAAATGCTGAAGAGGACCGTAAATATATTTTCAAGTGAACCTGCAATGCCCAATTTACAAACGGTACACTGGAAACCTTTATCTGACCAAATATTAATTAAATATAAATGTTATTGTCTCTTTAAACTATTCAATAATTCATTTATGGTTTCTCTGCTACAGTGACTTGCACATTTCTTGCTTAAGTTAATTGAGGTTCAAATTACTGGTCAGATTTAATTCAGTTTTCATAAGCTATTTCTTACAAAACCTTTTTTTCATTAGCTATTTCTAAAAAAAAAAGTTTCATTAGTTATTTCCAAAAAAACCATCTTTTCATTACTATTTCTAACAAAACCTTATTTTCATTACTTTTTCTAACAAAATCTTATTTCCATTTGCTATTTCTAACAAAACCTTATTTGCATTAGCTATTTCTAACAAAAACTTGTTTAAAGGTTATAATGTCACGAATGAATTCTATGTTTGAACTGGCCTCACAGGAAGAAATTGACAAACTGTGTGCCTCTGGGGTAAGACAATGAATAGAACTTATTTCCTTTTTTTCTATCGACTTCTTGTCCTTTGGTTTATTGGTTTGTATAAAGGGATAGATCGTTTCACTCTTTTGGAGACTGATCGTTTAATGATTGTTTAAAAAAACGAAGAAAAAACGAAAAACGAAACAGTTGTTTAAAAAATAGCGATTTTTTAATCAAAAACAAAAAAACATTTTTTAGTTTTATTGTTTGTCATTTTGTTAATAAAGAGGGTTGTTATCTATTTTTTTAACAAACGTTAATGATCCTTTGTTAACGACGTTAACAAAACACAGTTCAAAAAGAGTAGTTCGTTCGTTGCGTTGTGACTTATCGTTTTTTCTATCCTTTTTAGACACGATGACCAACCCTTATAACATGTATCTAATAAACAGCTAATTTTTTTGTCCAACGTTTTTTTTTTGAATGGTTCCAGGAAAGATTCCGGTTGACATTGCAAGGTTTGTTGAGTCCAAAAACTTATGAATTTTATATTTTCAAAAATCCACCAATGGAAACATTCTGGCGTAGATGGATAATGGACAATAACAATATAAAGCTAAAATAGTTTATAACAAGGGAGCGAGAAGCGAACCAAAAATTTATAAAGATTCTTAAATGTTTTTTTCAATTTATATTCTTTTTATTGCCTATAGCTCAACGGTTTAATGACAAATATATTTTCCACGACGAATCTTAAACTCTAATTTTCTCTATTATTTTATATAAACTTTGATATTTGACACTTTGACAAGTTAATTTTTAATTTGATAATTTTAAATTTGAAAGAGTTAGGACATTATGTAGAAATGTAGAGTTTTTTGAAAACATTTTCTTTGTTTGATCAGGGTGGATCTACTTCTGGTGGTTATAGCAGTGAATTGAACCATTTGTTGGATGAGGATGTGGATAAAACTTTACATATCAAGGTAGGTATTTTGTATACACTGCTCAGCTTTTGAGATGGGTAGGTGGCCTTGATTCAAACCTATACATTGATCAGATCAGTCGTGGAAGATATTGTCGTTTTTTTAGCTACATAGAAGACTAATCTTATCAATAATTTCTTGAGAAATGCTCACAATTCTTGACAAAAAAAACCCAAGAATGAATTTGTATCTTTTATATTGACGGATTTTTTATCCGTTCTTAATCCGTTCTTAATCATGTGAATTTACAAAATAGTAATGCTTTAGAATTATGTACATTGAAAATTTAAACTTTTATATTTTGAAAATACTTGAATTTTAGGGTCAGATGATCTTTATACTGGAATACTGGAAAATTTGAATTTTAGGGTCAGATGATTTTTATTCCAAAATACCGGAAAATTTGAATTTTAGGGTCTAATGATCTTTATACCGGAATACCGGAAAAATTGAATTTTAGGGTCAGATGATCTTTTTACCGGAATACAGGAATTATTGAATTTTATGCTCAGATGATCTTTATACCGTAATATCAGAATATGTAAGCCGGAATAATAGACCTTTTGGCTGAGATGATCTTTATACCGGAATACCAGAAAAATTGAATTTTTAGGATCAGATGATCTTTATACCGGAATACCGGGAAAAATTAATTTTAGGGTTAATGATTTTTTACCGGAATACGGGAATATTTAAATCGGAATTATTGAATGTTAGGGTCAGATGATCTTTATACCAGAATGGAATTCTATTCTCTTCCTAGCTTGTCCAATGATGAAGGTATAAATCATTAATAAAAATATAGAAATTGAATCTTTGCCAAATGGTCAAATATTTTTAACCCCTATATCTTCGGGACCTCATTCATGAATTGATATTTCAAACTTAGATTATTTAAACTTACAGAATTTATAGTTTGAAATATCTAAGGTTTACGACATTGGATTGCAAAGATAGGGCGAATTACTTTTTTCCATGAGAATTAATATATTAGTTAAAGTTGGAAAAAATATATATTTAAGCGTTTTTTTTCTTCAATATTTCGAAAAGGGCAAAAACATTATTTGTGTCATTGAAATTGAAATTATTCAAAATTAATATTTCAAGGATTTGAACAATCTCATCTGGTCTGGTTTGTTTATCAACGATCTTAGGTAAAACATAATCATTTTAAGGACAATAACGATACAGAAAGTAAACTCAGGTTTTTCAAGCCCAACAAATATTTTGAAAGACTCGAAAAAGTGTTCCTGCATACAGATTTAATTAAAGAAGGGGTTGTTTAAGAAACATATTCATGGCATTTGACCCTTTATTCTATGACCCCTTCTAAAAGTAAAAGATAAATACTTGGGCACATTTTCCAATCTTTTAATACAATTAAAACTCCTCATCATGTTTTTCTTGGGTCAACTCGTATAAAAATTATTTTAAAGATCATGCAACAAATTGTTAATAAGTATTGCAAAAATTCAGCTCTACAGATCGTTTTTTTTGTAGTATTTTTACCAAAAACATCAGAGGATAATATTGAATCTGAGTAAATTGAATGCTATTAAAGGGAGTCATTGGGAAAAATTAAAAGGGGTATAGGCTTACGGTGAAAAATTATCGATGGTGATCGCTACTAATTTTACTTCGATCTGTTGCGTCTTTAAGGAGATAATTGTTGAAAACGACTAATACCGAAGAACCTAGCGTAAACATAAATTCATAAAGTTGCAACATTCGACTCGGATCGTAAAAACAAATCAATTTAATTCTAAACAAATCATTTAGATTACAACCTATATAATCATCGATAAATTTTTCGATGCACTCATAGAGTTGATATTTCATAATATTTTGTATTTGTTTTATAAACATTACGATTCACTAAAAAAAAACCTATTAGTTGGCCGCCAGAAGTCTCTGCTCTCGATACTCTGAATGATTCCCTGTGGCTGGGACACCTAGCGGAGAAACATCGTTATTTTAAGTGCAATGTTTGTTTATAAAACAAATAAAAAATATTATGAAATATCAACTAAATGAATGCGTCGATAAAATATTGATGATTATTATAGATTGTAATTTCTGAATGAATTGTTTGGAATGAAATTGATTTTTAACGATCCGAGTCGAATATTTCAACTTTCTTAATTTGTATGGACGCTACGTTCTTCAGTATGAGTCGTTTTTAATAATATTCTCCTTATAGACGCAACAGATAGAATTGTAGGATAAGTAGCGATCACCATCAATAATTTTTCGCCGTAAACCTATACCCTCTTTCATTTTTCGGGAACACTCCTATTGAGTTAATATAAAATAAATATAATTAAACAAAACATTTGCTGGAAATTTTCTGATGTTTTGGAGAAAATGATAATGATATTTAGTTTTAAGTAACCATGAGTGACAAAAAATACATAATATTTCATGATAATAAGATTAAAATTGTCAAATAAAGACACCAGTATTTGTAAAAACACGACTGTTACGAAGACCTTTTTAATACAGGGTGTCCCAAAAAACATGGGATTTCAGTGACGAATTCGATATCGTCTTTGTTATGAATTAGCATTGTAATACCTAATTTAAAAAGCCATAATATTATTATGTCTGCTAGAGTCTATTTAATGAAAAGGGTAAAAGACTGCAAAGATGTGTCTATAATGTCTCCGCAAGATGAACAGTGAATACGGACAAGTTTACTCTGTTTGTATACTGTAATTTTCTTGTACAACCGGTTGCAGTCAAAACATAAACAAACAAAATGTAAACATAGCAGACGAAACTCTTACAGATTCTCAGTAAGTATCACTATACTAAATCAAAGAATTATTTGAAAAGACGATATTGAATTCGTCACTGAATTCCCATGTTTTTGGGACACCCTGTAAGATCATTCAAAAAAACCTTCTTTAAAAAATACGATAAAATAAAACAAGACAATTTTATTAGTATGCATGACTACTCTCGAGACATTATGCTGTCAAAAACCCAAGAGCAAATTGAGCTGAAGGTAAAAACGATTACAATGCATATAATGATAACAATTTAATGTATTTAAAGGGAGTGACCGGCAATGTATGGTATTAGTTGAGACTGTAGTATTGTAGTAAATTTTTTTTAGGATTCATATGCAGCATTTAATGATGCATAATTACTGTGTTTGATTGCAAAGTCAACGTTCAAAATCATCCTTTTGAGTGGTTACGTAACTTTGAAACCTGCGTTTTGTTTCCTAAAGACAGGCACACATTTACCTTTGCCGCCAATAACAATTGGGGTGTAGGCGTCCCCAACAATGGGCGTTCACACCAAATCAGACGGGAACACCTCGTGCTTATTGTTGCAAATCCTACAATCCCATATGCTTTGCTAGAAGTGATGATCTTGCAAATGCAAGTAAACAGAATGTTAAGCGCTGAGTCAGCTGTAAAACAAGAGTGAACAATTCAACACAGAGTTCAGAAAAAAAATCAAGATTCTCTCAGAACTATTCTAGCTCGTAGCATGGCATATCGCAATAATTTCTCCCAAAAAATATTTTTATTTCAAAATTAGCCAAAATATGATTGAACGATGTACGAACAAGAAGAAAATGAAGAAAAAGAAATACAGAAACGTCAAAATATTTTTATCATATCATATAAATATTTAAAGAAAATTGTAAAAAAAATTCCACAGTTCAAAATAAAAATGTTTCAAATTTTTTTCTTACTGATTCAACCACCCAAAAAGGGTGATTTTAAAGTCGGGTTTGAGATCAAACTCAGTAAATAATAAATATACATCATTAAAACGTTTTATATGTCTCAAAAGAATCCTAAAAAATATTCACAATACTACATTCTCAGTTCAACTAACATGTATTGCCGATCACTCCCTTTCATAATTAGTTAAAATTTTCATTTTATCAAATTATTTAAGGAAAATCTGCTAGGAAAATTTTTTTTGAACGGTAGTCATAAAACTTTTTAATTTACTAATTTAAAAAAAAAAAATTTTCTTACTTTTTTTTAAAGTCAGCTGACAATGCAACATAATGATTAAAAGTTTTAAGAAAGTTTTTTTTCGTTTAATAATTTCATGCATTTCATACATTTCATACATTTCAAACATTTAATACAGTTGTATGAGTTGTTTATAACGTTTACCTCGATAAAGGAAATGAGTCTTTGCCTCTAAGTCTAATGATTTAATCCGCATACCTTTGTAACCTGATCGTGTACACCTTTGATATTTTAAACTCAGACAGTTTGATCTTACAAAGTTTATAGTTTGAAAAATCTAAGGTCTGTGACATTGGGTTACAAAGATATCGGAATTAAAAAATCAGATCGAGTGACAATCGTTCATTCCAAATTTAAAAATCTGGAATGAAAGATTGTCAAAATTTTGAAAAGAAATATAAAGTTTTTAAAGGAATATCCAAGTTTTCAAAAGGGCCATCAGAAAAAAAATATCCAAATTTTGAAGAGAAATATCCATATTTGAAAAGGAATATCCAAATTTTAAAAATGTCTATCCAGAAACAACATTTCACAATCAATAAATATTGAGATGGCTCTGGTAAATGCTGAGATAAAAGCTCAAGGTGTGGCCCAACAGAAACAAAAACTAGATGCTGTTATGAAGAAAACTCAGGACATCATTGATCAAATGCTTCCAAAACAAATTGCTGCCGTAAGTTCATTTATTTAATGATTAGTTTATTATACTTATTAAAAAGTGATTTTTCTGAATTATAACGATCGTGTACTGTAAATATTCATAGATTAAACTTTCTTCTAGAGAGAGAAAATATCCCTCAAGGAGGTTAAACTGCCTTTTCAAATTTGAAATATACTTCTGAGGGAATTCGGTTTTGGGAGGTGGAAATACATACCGGCTTATCATTTAAAAAAAAGAAAATTTAAATGTCTTTTCTTACTTATTGTATGGGTTCTTTCAGAAAATAATGAGGCTTAAGCTGACAGAAAACGAAGAAATTTTTTGAATTGAAAAAATATCTAATGTAATTTGTTTGAATTGAATCAAAGTAGGGTTTCACATAAAACAGTTCATGTAAAAAATCACATTTGATAAAAATACCTGGCAGAGGGATAACTTTATTATTTGAGAAATAAAACCATTGATCCTGAAATTGATCCACATTGGAAGTTAAGATCAAGCGTACAAGATTAACGATCATCTCTACACAAAAGATCAAATTAAATTTCAAATTCAGGAGTTGGCGCAGGGAAAATCAAACATGGAGGTGTGTCAGTCCTATGAATTAGTGACAATGCTTTTCTCAGATATTGTCACATTCACGGTTATCTGCTCAAGACTAAAACCTCTACAGGTACGTCATCCCAGTCTAAAACTTGCATGATCTGTGCCGGTACAACATGTACTGTATATGTATTTAGTCGTATCGTCCACTGTAGAGTCGACCCAGCACATGTCATGCAACAAAGCATAAAAGTAGCCTGGCAAGATCACAGTGGTAAAAGGATTGGGAAGAATGAAATGTTTCAAGTGACCCTCCAAGCAAAGTTTGCAATACCTGACTTACAACGTTACCCTTGAAACCTTAATCTATATATAAATTTGGCTTGTCTGTCTGTTTGTTTGTTTGTATCCAATAAACGTCAAAACAGCTGAACCGATCAGGGCCAATTTTTGTGTGGGACCTCACGTGACCACAGGGAAGGTTTATGAATGATAAAAATTTTAAAAATGAGTTTTGAAGGTTTTAAATTTTGTAAAAAAAAGTTTGAATTCTTGAAAATCCGTGAATTTTTTTTTTAAAAATCCGTAAATTTTTTTTCTTTGTTTTTAAATGTAAACAAAAAGAACATGTTCACAATTTAAATAGAAGATAGGCTCAAAGGGACTGACAAAAGTCACAAAACATTGTCTAATTTCCTTTCTATTCTAATCTTTGTTATGTGCTTGAAATTGTATATTTTAAACTTATAATTATAAATTTTGCCAGATAAAATAGTCAAAGTTTAAACATCAAATGTCTGTTAATAAGATTGCATAGATAAAAGGATTAGAAATTTAGAGATAGATGTGTAGTCAGTTAAGAGTTCAGACAAACAGTTGTATCTTTCATAAAATCTTGGGTCTCACTGCATTTAGAAATTGGCTTAGTTTTTTAAACGAACGAAATTTTCCGTGAATAATGGTAAGAAAAACCGACGATCGTATTTTTTAATGAAAGAATCATTTTATTGAATAAGCGATTTTACTGAACAAACGATTTTATTTAACAATCTTTTACTGATAAATCGAACGAACTAGAAGGAAAATGAACGATAGTTTTGACAAACGAAGAACAAACAAATGAATAAAAGTTAAGTCTAAATTATTAATGCTTCTGTTTCTTCAGGTTGTTGCC
The DNA here is from genome assembly GCF_000591075.1 of Eurytemora carolleeae. NCBI lineage: Eukaryota > Metazoa > Arthropoda > Copepoda > Calanoida > Temoridae > Eurytemora > Eurytemora carolleeae. The sequence goes on along the minus strand of NW_019396236.1, from coordinate 223,274 downwards.
CTTTTAAACAATATGTACACCCTGTTTGATTTCCTTTGTGACCAGAATGCTGTTTATAAGGTATACTTCTATATGCAATAAATGTTTGCTATAAAATAGTATAAATATGAGTTCTATAGTTCCAAATTTATCTTTAAATCTTAAAGTCCTAAATTGTTACTTATGCATACAGATTTGATCAAGCTTTACAAAGCATTTGTTAGCTGCTAGATGTTTTGAAATACAGATAAAGAAAATGACTACCTTAGTGTATTTAGGTTGAGACTATAGTAGATGACTACCTTATTGTATTTAGGTTGAGACTATAGTAGATGACTACCTTATTGTATTTAGGTTGAGACTATAGGAGATGCATACCTTATTGTATTTAGGTTGAGACTATTGGAGATGCATACCTTATTGTATTTAGGTTGAGACTATAGGAGATGCATACCTTATTGTATTTAGGTTGAGACTATAGGAGATACCTTCCTTATTGTATTTAGGTTGAGACTAAAGGAGATACCTTCCTTATTGTATTTAGGTTGAGACTATAGGAGATGACTACCTTATTGTATTTAGGTTGAGACTATAGGAGATGCATACCTTATTATATTTAGGTTGAGACTATAGGAGATGCATACCTTATTGCATTTAGGTTGAGACTATAGGAGATGCATACCTTATTGTATTTAGGTTAAGACTATAGGAGATGCATACCTTATTGTATTTAGGTTGAGACTATAGGAGATGCATACCTTATTGCATTTAGGTTGAGACTATAGGAGATGCATACCTTATTGTATTTAGGTTAAGACTATATACCTTATTGTATTTAGGTTGAGACTATAGGAGATGCATACCTTATTGTGGCTGGATGTCCAGTTAAAGCCAACAATCATGCATTGCGGGTAAATTATCTTCAAGAAATTAATTTTTGATTAATTATTTTTAAAAAAATTAATTTGTTTGTCCACAATTGGACTAAACTACCAATAATAAGTGGTCCTTTGTTTAAAGAGAATTACAAAAAATATGATATTATTATTTCTGAAAATTGATAAATATTAATTGCGGGTTCTTTGTAAGCTTGCAGTGCAATTGTATAAGAATTGACACTTTGTATAAAGGGACAACTCCTCATATTTGTTTAGTATATGAGGTGCAGATAATAGGTAATATCGGGATAATTTATTCTATCCCCCATACAGCTCGGAGAGATAATACTCCTCCTTTAAAACTTCCTAAACCACCAACTTTATCCTACTTTACGAGCAGATATAGTGGAACTGTGGTAGCTTAATCAAAACTTTCTGAAAGGGATCAGCGTTGTGACACAGGAGTGATTGTCCTACATAGATCACATTGAACCTGGCTGACCTGCAGTTAAGGCCCGGAAATTTCTTGATTTTTTCCCCCTAAATTGTTGTAGACGCTAATACATGATGCAGCTGAATCAGATCAAGGAAAAAACTAATTTCTGTATACTGATATCCAGTACATACAGATAAGGATACAGTGTACCGATATCCAGTACATACAGATAAGGATACAGTGTACCGATATCCAGTACATACAGATAAGGATACAGTGTACCGATATCCAGTACACACATTTAAGGATACAGTGTACCGATATCCAGTACATACAGATAAGGATACAGTGTACCGATATTTAGTACATACAGATAAGGATACAGTGTACCCATATCCAGTACATACAGATAAGGATTCAGTGTACCGATATACACACTTGAAGAAAATTAATGAGATAAACAAATTGCTTTACATGCTTTGTTCAGAACTGCATAATCGCATTTAAGGGGGAGGCTATGCAGAAAATACAACATAATAAAGTAAATAAAGATGCCCAGGAAAGAAGAATATTGGAAAAAGTGATCACCTGTATTAAGAACATGTATTGCAATATTGTTTTTTGTAGAAATTTGAAAATAAAAATTCCCATATTGTAAAAATAATAAAAAATAACAATATATTTCATTGTTCAAGTTAACAAATGGCAAAATTTTCCTTTTTGGTATTTGCTGCTGCTCTGGTATAAGTTTAAATGACATGTAACATATGACAATATCAGAATTTTATAAAAGTCAGAAATACAACAATAAAAAAAACATTTTGTAACAGATATGTGATATGGCATTTGATATGATGGACGGAATATCAATGATGAAAGATCCTGGGACAGGTAAATTTAAATCATTAAAATATTTCCGAAATGGTAAAATTTACAAAAGCTCAAAGAGAGAATATTTGGAAATATAAAAGGGAGGAGAGGAAGGGAGACTCTTTCAATCCACTCCGCTTCTTCCAGCTAGAGCTTGGAGATTAATTAGTTAAAGTGTAATTAACTTAATGTTTGAACTAGGTGCTGATATAGAAATGAGAATTGGATGTCATTCTGGTCCAGTCATTGCCGGAGTCGTAGGTTTAAAAATGCCAAGGTTTTATTTTTTTTAAAAATACAATTTCATCCTCTCTGTTAAAAAACCCATATCATTGTTTTTGTTTTTGTTTCTGTAACTTATAACATATGTAATTAATTTCGGAATGTATTTTAGGTTATTAAATTTTAATTAAGTTTAGAGCAATAAACCTGCTGCAGTCTAATTTCACAAAATGATTTACTGACATGGAATTCAAAACCTAAATGTATATTAGAACGCAAGATAAAAAAGAATTACAGCAAGAATTCTTATAACACTAAAAATCCGGAATTTTAAAAATATGGAAATGCGGGAATAGAATTTCCACGAGAAAGTTCATTTGTCTTTTAATAAGCATAAAGAAAGAGTTTTTTCTACTCTTCTCATTTATCTGATGTTATTCTCAAAATATTGAAGATGTAACTGCACAAACGGTGATCTTCAAAAATACTTTATTGTTTAGGTATTGTCTGTTTGGAGTAAATGTTGGCCTGACTGAGAAGTTTGAATCCAATTCTAAACCAATGAGAATACATATTTCTGAAACATGTCAGAAAGCTCTCACAGCGCAATATAAGGTACATTAAAAACGATGTGCTTGGGGCTGGATAAGGTTTTTCTAATAAAACGAAGTTTTTGAGATTTCATAAATGATTTCATTTATGGACGAAATAAATGAATTAGTGTGATATTTGTAAAAAACAAACAATTACTATGTTAGCCTTTCGTCAACAGAAGGATTTATAAAGTACTAGCTGAAGTGCCTGGCGTTGCCCGTGGAATCTAAAAACATGTATACGAATGTCTTGTTTTATTTTATTGAAAATTAACTATCGCCCCCCTCCCCGTAATCATTTAAAGAGTTTTTTTAATTCAAATTAACTTTTACTTTTTGGCAAAAATTGAAATGATCATTTCTCGTCTTAATGGACTGTAAGTGTAATTTCAAAGACCCTCCATGCAAAGATGGCAATACCCGATTTACAACGGTACTCTTATAAACTTTGTCTGAATAAGTATGAGGTGTTAGTTTCTTTAAACAGTTTATTTTCATTTTCGGTTTCTCTGCGAAATTGACTTACACATTTCTTGCTTATGAGAAGCAATGGAATAATTTTACAAATTAAGCGCTTTAAGCGTTAGAACAAACATACGGTAACTGTGAACAGATTTAGGTTTTTAAGGGTATCGTTTTAAATTGGGAATTTGCATCTATGCATGGAAAGTTATTTAAAATGCATACAGTCCCTTTAAAGGTTGAGGAACGGAATGATCCCGGACTGAAGGAGAAAGTTGGTGGCTATAGGAGTTTTTTCCTAAACGAAAAAGAAGGCAGGAAACGTCTACCGGAAGCTGTTATAAAGGCATTAATGCCGACCGATAAAGAAATGCCGAAAGTAGAAAAACCTGCGGAAAAAAAGGAGAAAGCAGAAAAGACGGCTACTGCTACCAACAAAGAGCCAGCAAAAGCTCCTGAAGCCCGTACTAAAGAGGTTGAGGCAACTCCTTCAGAACCATCTAAGAACGCTAATCCTGGATCTGGAGGTAAACTATCTAGACTTGAAAAGAATTTAGTAGTAAAAAGCCAAGATTGAATGGAATAACAAAGCATGGTTGCACAAAGACTATATTTTTACATTATAAGGATACAAAGGATTAGTGTTGGACCAACTAAAGTTGATCTAAATACACATGACATTTGATGGGGCAAATATATTTTCATTTGACTCTTCTGATCAGATGCTTCATGCTAACTGGTGAGTCTTGGTGAACCAGGGATACGATGGCTGACGATCTGCTTTCTTGGCCGACAATCTGCTTTCTTTGTCGGGAAGATAAATGCCGTTTCTGTCCTTTCTCTAGCATTGATCTTACCCTATAGCTGCCCTTTAAACTGCTCTTTAATTGGGACCGACTTAGTATCTCTAGATGAGAAAGGGGGTTCAATACCGTTGTCCGCCTACACTGTTTTATATTTAAAGCTACAAACATACTGGGTGTTCAATACCCCTTTGGATATAATCTGAATTGTTTGGTTTTATTCTTAGGTTGCATTTGTTAGGCATTATTTCTTCAACTGGGAGCAATGAATTTGTTTGGTACTATGTAAATATGGATGAACCCTTGGTTGGGTTCACAATAGAAAATGTTCTGAGCTGTCATTGAGACTAATTTAAGACTACAGCTTTGGGATTTAAGTTGCAACTTATTGGTCTTAGAGTTGGATATATTAAGCCAGTTTATTATTGTATTTAGCGGATTTTAATTGTTGGAATTGCAGGATTTCATCAGCGGAGCCAAAGAGCTTGCGTCTGTTTACCATGTGACACAAGCTATCGTCAACTGATTCATAAGTTGGGTCTAGGATTGAGACTTATATCTGGGTGTAAGGAATAAAAACTCTAGTAGAAGCTTTTAAATCATGGGCTCGTAAGTTTTCACAGGATCACTGATTTACTCTTAAAAGGACTGCATGTAAGTAGGGTTGTTGTTCGTTTTTGAAAAAAGATCGTTAAACGATCGTTTTTTGTTTCGATTTTTAATCGTTTTCAAAACAATCGTTTCGTTTTTGGAAAAAAACAATCGTTTTTAAAAATGACCCACTCGTTTTGAACTTTAGAAAACGAATAAGGATCGTTTTAGAAAACGATCGTTTATTAAAAACGATCGCTCGTGAAAAAATCCCTACAAGCGTAATTTTAAGTGACCCTTGATGAATTAGATATCAATGTTTGTAATTTTGAAAACTGAATTGTGAGCTCTCTTCAAAAGTGACTCGCGCATTTCTACTGCAGGACAAGATGTGGGAATTATCGGAGTAAAACATTTTGAAACACAGAAAAACCACAATATCTTCCACATTATGGATAATATAAAGGTTATAGGCGGACCGTATTGAATCAGGCATTGTCATATTGGCTAAGGGGTCACGTGAAATTCTGCTTTGACCAACATTTTTTTTTGGTTTTGGAAAAACCAGAATCTGATTAATCTGACACCTTTTTGTCATCATACCAGAATTTGTTTCTATATTATTATGGATTTATGGTTTGACACTTTCAGGTGACAAAAACAACAATAATACCACAGAGGCAGAAGAAACGTCGGGAAAAAAAGAAGCGCTCGAGAATGAAGCAGCTCCTGTGAATAGTGGCAAGATCGAGGTATCAATAGCTGCACAAGATCAGTAGTTAAACTACCTATAACACGTTCAGCTACCTTTCGCGCGTTCTGCTGAAATCGAATTCAACTCCTTTTTCTGGCTTAAGTTGATCTCAGTGCGTGGTTTAACTAATTCTCTATAAACGCTCATCTTTAAAAAGAGAAATTTGACAAATGAAATAAGACTTAAACATCATAATTTGTTAAGGAAAGTTCCGCAATACCAAATGTCGAAACTGTGGCTCAAAACCAGTGTTGTGGTGGACTAGAGAGATCAGCTGTTTGCAGCATACTCTAAAGGTTTGCAACATACTCTAAAGGTTTGCAGCAGATTCTGAAGGTTTGCAGCATATTCTAAAGGTTTGTAGCATATTCCAAAGGTTTGCAACACACTCTAAAGGTTTGAAGCATATTCTAAAGGATTGCAGCAAATTTTAAAGGTTTAAAGCATATACTAAAGGTTTGTAACATAAGGTTTTTGGCATATTTTAAAGGTTTGCTTGCAGCTTATTCTAAAGGTTTAGAGCATATTTTGAAAGTTTGCAGTATATTCTATAAAGGTTTACAACAGATTCTAAAGGTTTGCAGCATATTCTAAAGGTTCACAACAGATTCTAAAGGTTTGCAGCATATTCTAAAGGTTCACAGCAGATTCTAAAGGTCTGCAGCATATTCTAAAGGTTTACAGCAGATTCTAAAGGTTTGCAGCATATTCTAAAGGTTCACAGCAGATTCTAAAGGTTTGCAGCATATTCTAAAGGTTTGCATTATATTTCGATAAAGGGTTTGGAAAAAATAACAAAGGTTAAAAATGTTATGTTTTTAATCCCTGAATAAAACATATTTATCATATCTTTTGTTGCTAATGCATATTTTATTAATTCCTTGGTCGGTTTGTCGCAAGGATAACTTTTAATTTAATCTCAAGCCCTCATCCCTCAAATAAGTTTTGACCACTGGTGTAATATGAAAAATGAAAAAATGTTCTTATTGTTCAGGTATTTGGAAATGGGGCATATCGGATTGGTCTGAAAAATATATTATTTATGTTTAACATATTTGTAGATGAGATTGAAATATGTAAGCTCAGAAACCTGATATCTACATAAATTTGGCTTGCCTGTTCGTACAATTATTTGTATCCAAAAACGGCTGAGCTGATCTGGCATTTTTTGTGATAAGTCAAATGATCCCAGGATAAGAAGAAATTTTGAAAATAATTTTGACCTTTAAAAATACAGACAAATACGCGAAATTTTTAGTTTAAGATACGCGAAGTCTCAAAAAAGAGATTTTCATAAACATAAAAAAAACACAAATAAATAAATATATGAGCATTTAACAAGGAACTTTAACTTTTACAAAATAAAACACTATTTTAAACTATACCACATCTTTGTTCACTATGATGTAAGCCAATAAGACGATTTTTTACTGGAAATTTTATTACATTATCTAAACATTTCAAAATAAAAAAAATGATAATATGGAGAAACAATCAAAAGTTGTCTTTTATGCCTTTAAGTCTATAAAACATCTTTAAGCTCAGCTTTAGTACATTTAAGGTGTGTCGAGGTTGGATTTCACTTGTTTTACTTAAATTTCGAATTACTTAGAAAAGACCTGTTTTCATTTTGAAAGCAATGTAGACTAGACAGGCCCTTTTTTGTCGTTTTCTTATTTTTAATTTTGATTTTGTAATTTTTGTAATTTAGACGGAACCAATTATAAAAGAGTTTCCTCCAAATATTAAGCTAAATTATTTAGTCGCAACCATTGCAAATTTCAAAATCAATATTACTTCTTTTTAGATGAAAAGTAAAGATATCTACATTTATTACACAGATTTATCATCATTGTGATTAATCTTCATCTAGTATAAATAAGATTATTTATACTAAATTAAATGCCTGGCGTTGGGTTCCCTCAAAAAATGTCGTCCAGATTGGTCCAGCCGTTTGGCCAGCTAGCTAATACATATATATATATATATATATATATATATATATATATATATATATATGATCGAAGATGAAATTATAAAGATGAAATTATAAATATAAATAATTGATATAAATTGACTGATTCTTTTTAGAGAACCTTCAAGTTCTTAAAAATGTCAAGTGTTTCAAAATTCGGTGGACAACGCCGGGCACTTCAGCTGGTTGTACATAAAGAACTTAAGAAAATTATTCTGTGTCTGAATTCATACTGGCTCCATCAGACACCAAGGTCCCTAAATTTTAAACTTCTTCATCAAAATTTAAATAAAATTGTTTAAACGGTGTAATTTTATTGAAATTCCAATAAAAAAACTAAAAAATTCCTTAAAAAATATATCTGTTTTTAATGTTTTGGAGTTTAAAGATTCCTCAAAAAAATTTAGATTAAAAAAAAAATTTAAATGCTGATTTGAATAGAATTTCAATAAACACAACAAAATAATTTCACAGAAGTTGTCTGATTGTAACATGATTTGAAAAAAAAATAGATTTTTCCTAAGATAAATTATTTAAGGTTTCCAAAAGATAAGCAAATTGAGTCTCTAGTTTTAAATCGTAAAAACAATAATAATTTATTTTAGTAAACATAATTATTTGAGATTCCCAAACTTTTTGCCATTTTTGCAGATGTTCAAATAGAAATATGTCCGGATTCTAATTAATGAAATAAAATAAAAAACTATCTAATAGTTTCGTCTCTCTATTCCTATGCTGTGTGTTCGTAACAAAATATAAAATTTGTCTAACAAGGAGGGTTTCCTACTTAAAGGACAAGACTTCAGAAACGATTGTATGAATTTTACACTGTTTTTTTTCCTAATATTCATGATTCCCTGCAACTGTAAACCTTGTTTTTCTTTGTGAAAATATTAAAGACTATTTTCAAGGCAGAAGACTTAATTCAACCTTGGGATCGTCTTATTTTACGAGTTTTATTGTTCGTCTTTATAAAGTCTCATCCTCTGTGGGTAACCCTTACAATAAATATTTTTGCTGAAAAGTTCCTTGTGAACAAGAAGAAAGAGATCGCTCACAAAGTACAGTTTGAGAAGAGGAACTAATATCAGAGCACTTACAAAATGTTTCCAGGAACAAAAATGCTAAATATGTGTTCCCATTTGGCAAAGAACATAATCATAAACTTGCTTTATAAACAAGTAAGCTCAATTTTACAGAGTGAAGAAATGAATATACAATGGTAGTCGATTATATCAATACAATGAGGACACTTTTTAATCTAAAGGGAGTGACCGGCAATGTATATGGTAGTTGAACTGAAAATGCCGTATTGTAGAGTCATTTTTTAGGATTCATTTGAGACCTAGCAGACATTTTTTCTGCATATTGGTTCAGCAAGAGTGCAAATTCAATCTTTGAAATACTCATAGATTGCCCATTTTGGAGAGATGATTTTGTGAATCGTTTTTTTTAATTATTCAAAGACGACCACGAAAAATGTAACAAATTTTCGACAGTAAACTAATAAGTTGTTTAGGAACAAATTGATAAAATAAAAATTAACTATTATCATCGAAAATAAATAATCTTATTCAGTCATTAGTTCACACACATTTTCTGTAGATTTCCTGCAATTTTTATTGAAAAGACGACATCTGAAGAATTTAAAGAAAATTTGCGATAAAATGATGACAGAGAAATAATAGATTCTAAGATTGATGTATTGACAAATTTCTTTAGAGAAATATGTTCCTGAACATCCAATTAGTTTACTTTAAAATTTCTTTACAAAACTGCATTCTCAGTTTAACAGTTACCATACTTGCCGGTCACTCTCTTTAAGCTTTGATGTTAACAAGCTATTTTCGAGTGAACAAGTAATAAAAGAAAAACTTTCTTAATTAGCCATCTTGACTTCTATGTGTATATGTAAATCCATGCTGTTTAACAGCTTGATATGAATCAAAATTAAAATAAAAAGTCGTCTTCCTTGTATCGATATAATCACTTGCCACTGTTTTAAAATATCTGTTTTTGTAATATTTGTAAGTACTCCCTAGGATCTACTAGCAGGGTTTGAGAACTGGAAGAGTAATCTGCAAAATTAACACATTTTTTTTAATTTGCATAAAAGGGTCCAAATTAATGACTGTATAATTAACTTTAAAGGAACTGAAAGCTTGCCTCAAACTCTACTTTTCTCATACAAATTTGCAATATGTTAGCAACCAATTTTTGTCTGCAGTTAAGTTAAAATGTAAAAAGAGACATCAGAAGAACTTAAAAAATGTCTTATTCCTTACTTAATGACAATGGAATGCTGCAGATATTTAGTTTTTTTTTAATTAAATGATTATATGGAACTGTTCCCGCATATTCATGGCTATTTATGTATTTATGAAATTACTGAAATTTACGTATAATACAGTGATGTTCTAAATAAGCCGGAATAATATGAATTGATTGATAACTTCAAAGTCGTCTTAGACCCCCTAGAAATAGTTTGCGGCAATCAACATATATAACCTGTTTAATCATTATATTTTTATGAAGCAACAATCACATATTAGCCCTAGTCCTGCCATTTCCAAAATGTGGTCTGTCAATTTTGTGCTGTCATAATTACCGGAGATATGAATGCTTTTGTTCAGAAGGAGACATGTTAATGGTTTTACTTAATAAATTGAAATTTAAACAAAATTCTTAATATTTCTGGCAATGTTTAGAGCAAAAAAATAGCAGACCACAAATAGGAAAACGCAGGATTATGGCTATTTTATGATTTTTTTTTCAAAAAAAAATTGCTAAAATCAAGTTACTTTTGTTGAATCCCGCAAGCTTTTTTAAGGTTAAACACAACTTTGAAGTTATCAATCAAATCATATTATTCCGGCTTATTTAGAACATATAGTGTAGTATGTATAGTATAAAACCCATTGAAAAATTGTCAAGACGACATTTCAAAAATTCTTTTGATAAATCAATATCTCTGGGTAAACAGTTTGAATTATTAACGTTCTTCAACATAAGGTTACAAATCAGAATGAAAGAATTAGAAAATTAGAGTTTGAGACAAGTGTTCTTTTACTTTTAAAACATAAAGGGTGTCTTTAAACTAATACCAATGATCTCTAATCCGCTTTTTGTTTTTAGACATCAAAACTGTTATACAAAGAGTTTGATATAATGTTTTATTTTTTAACTAATGTGTTTTCCTATAATGTTCGTATTGGAGCTTGAATCTTCATAAAGCAGTGTGCGGGATGAATATGAAACTTCCGATATATCAAAACTTTGATCAAAGTTATTGTTTTTATTATTGTTATTGTTAAGAACCTCAGAAAGTGTTCTGTTATCATCAGTGTTATGTTCTAAGGGTGCTTCAGCTGTCTCTGTAACTGTCACTTCTTCCTCGCATTCCGTTAGAAAAAGTGAGTTCCGATTTGAGACATCGTTCTTCTGATTTCATAATGATTATAAATACTTAAAAGAAGGGTTTTAAAGGAAGACGACATCAAAGCTATAGTTATTTTACAAAACAAATTGTGTTTGATTACATATCTTAAAAATAACTTATTAAGTTGAATTATTGAGGCTGAATTTAAAGAATTTGAGCCGCGGCTCAAATATGGATGGTTCCACTTAAATCGTATTTGTTATTTCAAGATTTAAGCCGGCGCTCAATTGAAACCGGTTTTTGGCGGACATTTAAATTCCTCACTTGAGTCTAAGTTTCGTCGCGTTTTCCTTTTCCACAATTTTCCGGTTCTCACTGTATATTGATTTATTATTATAACGCATTCCTGTGGAAATTTATCACACTCTAGAGAACCCAGGGAAGCCAGTTCAGGGTTAAAAGGAAAATGGGTTTCCTAAACAAATTGTCAAGGTTACCCACAAAGAATGAGACTTTTAGTGACGATGATGCATATTTCATTCTTTTTTTGTCACATATTTTTAGTTCCTTACAGCTGTAAACTTTCTTTTTTATTTACCAACTTGTTTAATAAGTCATTAAAAGACTATTTTATCATAAACCAAAGTTTGGCCTTCCCCTTTGGGTTTCCTTCAAATAGTACAGGATTATCCACAAAAAATAAGATTTGATAGACGATATATGTGTATATATATATATACAGAATTCATTCTGTTTTTTGCTACATTTTTGTTTTATTGCAAGCTTTTTTATTTGCAAAATTATGTAAGATACCATGGACTATTTTTGTTTACATCAAACGTATTCTTCAGTTTTCTTATGTACTGCTCAATCAGTTCGAATATCTCTATAAAATAAAGTTCTTTGCTTATATATATATATATACAGGGTGAGTCAAAAAAAAGTGAAAAGCGAACCTTTTTTTCTCTCAAAATCAAAAGTTCAGAAACACAAAAATGTGTACATAAATTGTTTCTATCGAAATCTAAAATTTTAAACAGATTGAATCACAGAATCTCAGAAAATTGGCAAAATTGTAATAAGAAAATTCGTAATTTTCAGTTCTAGTATAATTTTTACGGAAAAATTATTTGTCTATGGTTCTTAAGGTTTCAACTGAACAGCATATATTTAATACTTTAGAATATAATAAGAAGAAAGGAACTTGAGAATTTGAATAACTTTTCCGTAAAAATTAGACCAGAACTGAAAATTGCGAATTTTCTTATTACAATTTCGCCAATTTTCTGGGATTCTTTGATTCAATCTAAATAACATTTTAGATTTAGAGAGAAATAATATGAATATACATTTTTGCTTTTCTGAACTTTTGATTTTGAGAGAAAAAATATTCACGGATTTTCTTTTGGGCCATTGGAGTACCAAAAAAAAATTACAAATTTTCAAAAAATATTGAAGAAACACCAAACAGGAGAGTTGCACAAAAAAGGTACAATTTTGCAACAGGCGCCGCAAATCACACTTTTTTTTGACTCAGCTGAAGTGCCAGTGAAACTAAAAAAAAACAAGGATACCCATAGGTTTTCTCAAAAATGTTCACCCTTTTTAGCTTTAGCTAACTTTATAAAAAAAGTGCATTTCATTTCAATATTTCTTTCAAGTTTGAACAGAAAAATATGACACGTCTACAGGGAGACTCGCAAAACTGTAGAATATGAAAACGACTAATGTAAATTTTAGTTTTATATTTTTTAACTATCCAAGATCATTGCACAGTTCTTGTACAGTGTACACAGACCCATTTCACATTATAATGATCATATGTCAATTTAAAAGAAGCTTTATAACAACACATAATATACATAAGATTGCTTAAATGTCGTTTTCTTATTGTACAGTTTTATGAGTCCCACTTTAATACCTGATATGATAGTTCTACAACCGGATCCCCTTCGATTGCATTTGCATAGGAGTTATTTCTGTGAGTTTTGAAAGTCTTGTCTGCAACTACTTTTTCAATTTTTCTGAACAAGAGAAGAAGAAAAAATGTTACAACCATGTAAAATTGGAAAGTTGATGGTTAAAGGGACTGTAAGCGTAGTTTCAAGTGACCCTCCATGCAGAGAAAGCATTGCCCGATTAACAACGGTACACTTTAAAGCTTTGTCTCTGATCAAGTATAAACTAGATATCAACGTTTATAATTTAGAAAACTAATTATTTTTAATTGTGGGTTTTCTACAAAAAAAAAGACAATTGCACATTTTTACTGCAGGAAAATCAATATAAATTATCAGAATTAAACACTTTTAAACCAAGAAAAACGACAATATCTTCTTCCACATTTTTGATCAGATAACGGTTTCAAGGGAATCGTTTTAAATCAGGCATTGCATATCTTTGAACTAAGTATCAAGTATGCTTATAATAGTAAGTTACAATCTTTTTACCTTGATTCGAGCTTAGGAATGGCAAATGTTGGAAGATCTGCAAACAAACTTTGCTTACTAGAGGTTAGAGATCTACTTGTTTTGAGCAGGGCCTGAGAAAAGAAACGCTTAAAGAGTGGTTGGCGTTTATATCAATACAATGAAAACGAATTTTCTAAAATCAAAATCGAAAGTCGTCTTCATTGTATTTATGTATACGACGACCACTGTATATAATCTTAACTGTATATAAACATAGGGTTTAGGGTCCTGGTTATGAGAGTTCACGTTTTTTGATTTTTCGAATTTTAGATTTATTTTCAGACTTAAAATTCCTGTGTCTAAAATGTAGCGCGGTTCGATTTTGTTATATTTCCCGGATTTTAGTTTAGTGTCAGATTTGAATTTCCCGCACCAGAAAGAGGCAGGAGCCCAAGGAATTAACGTGCGCATGCCGCGTTGACTTACAAGACAGAGAGAGAGCCTGTGCTTCACCGCGGCAAGTGCACGTCACTTTCATGCAAATGCCGCGATTCCGGATTTTTAAAGCTTGCCTGAAGAGATCCAATTCTATCCTGGATATCTGATAAACTCTTCTTACAGTCTCCGATGTTGTTGCTTAATCCAGTTCTTTCTGATGGGTGCAAACCTTTGTCTTGAAAAATATCATTCATTTACAATTATATTAATCTTAAACTTTAAAAGTTTATTTTCCTTTTTTCTAAACTTTCAAGACTTTAAAATGCTTAGTTTTAAGACCTCGATAACGGAGATTTTTAGACTTTAAAAATGTTAATTTCAAAAACTTTAAAAGGTTTATCTTTAGACGTTAATCAATAAACGCTGGTTTGACATATTTAAAAAACAGAGTTTAAATTGGGTATGCGAAATAAAACATTAAATCTACGGGATGTTTTGATAAATTTCTGTAAATTCATCAATCAATTGGATACTTTCATTAAATAATTCTCATGTAAGTAACCTTCTTAACAATTGAGTCTTTGTCACAAACTCAAATTTTCTAATTCCTAGATCTATGAAACCTGAGCTGGGAACCTTTGAATGATTAATGCTTGATCTCCTCTTTTTCTTAATCTCCATAGCTGAAAACTTTAGAATGAGATACCCTTAATCCCAATTGCTTAATCTGAGTATCCAATGGCAACACTTTTGATTTCTTCTTAAACCGTTCTTTCTTTGCTATAGTATAGAAAAAACAAAAACCGGTTTTTTAAATTTAGAGAGTCTCTCCCGTTTCTTTATATAATCTTAAATGGCGCGCAAAATTTCAAATTTATTGGCTTCATATATGCGACTCTGATTGGTTGAATTTAATACACTTTTCAGGATATAATTTCAGAGCTTGGAACTTTAGAATGGATAAACTTTAATCCTGACTTCTTGATCCGAATATCCATTGTGGAAACTTTTCATTTTAGTCCTAATCCACTCTTTTTCTCTCTCCTTGGATATCCGTTAAATGTTTTCTCCAATGAGAATATTTCTGTTCTTTCATTGGTTGCCCGCTTTTCTCTGATTGGTTGCTACAGTTTCTCAGATGATTAAATATTAATTTGAATTTTATCGTTTTTCATACACTTTTAAGATAATCTTGCAAGATTATGTTAATCTAGAGATTATCAAAAAGAGAGGATCAAGCCTTAATCCCGATATCCACCATTCTAAAGTTTTCAGCTCAGGATTAGGATAGTCTCGATATTAAGAAAAAGAGAGGATCAGTCATTAATCTCAATATCCACCATTCTAAAGTTTTCAGCTCAGGATTAGGATAGTCTCGATATTAAGAAAAAGAGAGGATCAGTCATTAATCTCAATATCCACCATTCTAAAGTTTTCAGCTCAGATTAAATAATGCTTGTTCTCCTCTTGGTATTAATCTCCAGATTAATTAACCGATCGGGATTATAGATATTCTATTCTAAAGTTCCCATCATATTCGCGGATTTTTAATTTTCAAAAAATCTTCAGCTCAGATGGTACAAACTTTTGATATTTCAAACTAAGATTATTTGATCTAACAGAATGTATAGTTTGAGATATCTGATGTCAATGAAATTTAGTCGCAAAGATATATGGGATGAGAAAATCAGAGTTAGTGGCAAAAACTCAATTTCTTAAATCAAGTCATCTTAAAATTGTCAAATTGATTTCAAATACATTGAAAACTTTTCCAAGTTTAATAGGAATTTTTATCTGAATTTAATTTTCCTAAAATATTTGTTTTTCTGTCAAGATAGTTGGAAGAAACGGATTTGGATTGATGCTGCGGTATTCCAGGAACAGAGCAAAGCTGACCCATAGAATTCGATTTCCTAAATATAATTGTCTTTTAAAAGTGTTTTAAAGATCTAAATTTTTTATTTTCATCCATTGCATTTCCTATATAGAGATGATTTGTTCATATACAATCTATCGGAAAAAGAACAAAGGAATTGAGTCTTTGTTCCTTTATCTTTGAACCTAATAGTGTAAACCTTTGATATTTCAAACTTAAATTATTTTATCTAACACGAAATCATAGTTTAAAATATCTAAGGTCTATAAAGATATTGGGTTGAAAAGGGATTATAAAATCAGAGATTGCAGCAAAGACTCAACTCCAAAGGGAGTAGTTAAAACAAACATTTTGAAAACCCCAACATTATTTACATTTGAATTGGCTGCGTCAATTCAAAAAAGCAAGCAAAAATCATACATTATATTGTTTCAAAGATAAAAACATTGATTTTTTAAATTACAAATATATTTCAGCGGCCTAGTTTTGAACTAGCGACTTTTTGCTTTTTGAGCTTTAGTTTTTATAATTTAATGCTATAAAAGGCTTTCATTAAATTTCCACAATGCAATTTTTGTCTCATTCTCGATATATGGCCAGGCATTTTTACAAACATTCTTCGAAATCCATTTCATGGAAATTAGTCAACTTTAAGAATCACTGATATCACTCGCCGTAAGTTTTGATTTTAAATATCTTTGCAAGCTAATGGTGTAAAACTTTGACATTTGAATCTTTTCAAATGATTTTTATAAGACTAGGCTTTTAGGGCGCTTCGCACCCATCTTCTATTCTTCTATAAATTGTGAACATGTTCTTTTTGTTTACATTTTAAAACAAAGGAAAATTTTTTTGCGGATTTTAAAAAAAATCGCGGATTTTCAAGAATTAAATTTTTTTTACAAAATTTAAAACCTTTAAAACACATTTTTTTAAAATTTTTATCATTCATAAACCTTCCCTGTGGTCACGTGATGTCCCACAAAAAATTTGGGCCCGATTGGTTCAGCCGTTTTGACGTTTATTGGCTACAAACAAACAAACAGACAGACAGACAAATTTATATATAGATGAAATACCTTGCTTGGTTTGATATTTCCATCTGTAGAGGTTTAGTGGCAGTATCCAAACTTATCTTAGAACCACTTCGGACACCTGAAAAATGCGCATCATTTAGTATTTAAATCCGGAAAATATGGGCATCCCTAAATCCGGAACAAAAGAGACAAATAGGAATTACAATGATAACCAGAAAACTGTAGAATAGGAAGACGACATTAAAGCAAAACTAAATTGCATTTTATGTTGTTACATTAAAAATCTTTACTAGTAAGTTATTAAAACACTTATTAAGTGAATTGGGTCTGTTTACATTGCACAATTGTTGAATCTCAAACTCATTTGATTATTTAAAGTCATAACTTGAGTGTACAAGTCGACTTCATGTTCCTGAGTTGTTGAATTACAATTGCTCCCAAACATGAATCTCTTTTGTTGATTAAGAGATTTTAAGCCCTTTTCTGATCTCACAATTGTGGATAGATAGATTAATATAAAATATAAAATTGTATCAACCAAGAAAATATTTTAAACTTTTTTTTGTTCATTTTAGAAATTTCATAAACTACAAATATTGTTAAGCTAGATATCAAAATGGAATTAAAACTTAAAATCTAAAATAATTCATAATCATTGATATTGCTTCTAAAATCATACCTATACTTGAATTCGAGATTGCTTTCATCTTGTGACAAAGTTGAGACATACTCATTCTGGTTCAAAACAAAATAACTTTTGGCCAAAGAAATTAGAAAATCAGAATATAATTTTAAACTTTGGAACTGCAGCCACTTAACAAAGAGCTAGGTCTAATTCATATTACTTAAAGGGACTGTCTAGGTAATTGCATGCCTGATTCACAAAGGTAACTTTACACCTTTATCTGCGAAACAATGAGAAAGATATCTTTGTTTTTCTATCTTAAAGTGTTACATTTTCTCTTTTTTCTCTTGAAATTACGTCTACGGTCGCTTGAATTCATTATTTATTAATATATTTTCTTTATTTTGTTTTATTTTCCTGTATTTTGCTATTTCTTCGTTAGACAACTCATATTTGTTAGCTAGGAACCCGAGCCTGTCTAGTTCTGGTGGCTTGTTGTAGGTTACAACATCGCGGCGTACATTGTTAGCATCGTAATAAACCTCTCTATGTATTCATGATTAATTACAACACAAAAAAAAATTTAAATAAAAAATAATTACTTTACTCATGTTTTAAAAAAAGTACGCCATAAATTGTTTCACCAACAAAAATTGAGTCTTTACCATAAACCAAATAATCTAGAGTTTGAAATATCAAAGGTTTATACACTAAAACAACATGCCAAGATATAAGGATTAGAAAATTTGGGTTTGTGTCAAAACTCAAACTTTCTTATCCTTGTATCTTTACAACCCATAATCTAAGTCTGGAATATAAAAGGTTTACACCATGAAGTTCAAAGATATAAGGATTAGAAAGTCTGAGTCTTAGACTTTCTAAAAATATGGACTGTTTCTTAGGTTTTTTAATCACTTTCATTTTAGTTTGTTTTTTAATCATGATTCCTGTCAAGTGAAGTATGTCTCCTTTCTGGATGGATAACTTCTCTTGAAGCAATACTTCTGTAAAATTTTACATAATAGAAATGTTTGTAACAGTCTTTTCTGTTTATTACTTTGACTTTACAAAATTTAAATATTTCGCAGATTTCCTTGTTTTATTGTGGGATTTAAAAACCTGAAACTCTTTGGTTACACTGACTTGAGAGTTAAACTAAGGGTTCTGCCTTACAAAAAAGTATATTAGAAGATTTGACTAGATTAGAAAAACCTAGTTTACTGCAGTTGAAGGGAACCATTATTGGAACAATAAAAAAGATTTAATAAATTCCGTACAGATGTCTCATTCTTTGTGGGCAACCTTGCATAATAGTTGTTTTTTATGTTAAAAAGATCTTCACAACAAATTTTTTTAATATCGGAGATTTATTCTAATTTTTTATGTAAAATTCCTGTCAAGAGAAGCTCGGTCAAAAGATGGAATTTTTCTCATTTTCTTGATTTGTCTGGTAGGCCGACCTCTAGCTGGTAGGTCAAACAGTTCATCCTCAGCTACTTTTCCTGAAATTATAATAGGGGGGTAAATGGGTAAATATTTCTTGTCAAAATTTCTTAATTTTTCAATCAATCTAGCTTTACTAATTCTCATTTAATCACTATATAAAAATTAATATAGGCAAAAAAACTTTAATTGTTTTAATTAAAATTTTGTTAACTAAAAAAGAAGTTTTTTGAAATATAAATTTAGTTATATTAAATTAAAAGCCATATCATGTTAATTTTACAAAAGAAACAAGATTTTTTTATTTAAGCATAATTAAAAAAAAATATAAATTAACTCACCAATCATAATTTCTTCACTTTCCGGTGATGCTTCACTTATTCCAGAAATACTAGCAGCCATTATTCGGAACTTATATTTACTTCCTAGAGAAGTAAATGGGAAAATTTACTATTACATATTTTATATTTTATTCCAGAAATACTAGCAGACATTATTCGGAACTTATATTTACTTCCTAAACAAGTATAATTGGACCTAGGCCATTAAATATTTCATATTTTATTCCAGAAATACTAAAGCATACTTACTTGTCTACTTTTTTGTTTGTTTGTTTGTAACCAATAAACGTCAAAACGGCTTAATCGACCGAACCCAAATTTTTATTGGACCTCACATGACCACAGGTAAGGTTTATGGATGCTCAAAATTAGAAAATTCAAGTTGAACATCCACCAAAAAATAATTATAAATCCGCAAAAATTGTTATTATTGTTTTATTGTAGAGAAAATGCTAAAAGATTGAGCAAAAAATAAAAAATAACAAGAAAACAGGGAATTTTCATCTACTTTTTCTTTTTATTTTGTAACATTTGCAACAATTGCAAGTCACATAATCCTTAGTTACATTTCTTCAGAAATTTTTTTTCTTTTTCTTACAGTTTTCTTGATTTTATTGTACATTGATGTATGAAGGCATTAAACTCTTATTACAGAACCTCTTTTAGCTTTTCCGATAATTCATATAGCTTTATTGAAATAGCCTTCTGCTAGCCATTTCTTTAAGTTATTCTAGCTGGAACTTCCCCGTGGCAATTATATAATAGTTACAATTAGAATATATCTATTTTCATCTGAAAGCAAAGTATACATATCAACATTTACAGCTGCAGTATAAAACTTTATTTACCTCCTTAATGCTAGCCAAAGATAATATATATTTAGATATGCAGGCAGGTAGCAGACAACTAATTTTTGAACCTCTGATAGAAGGTGCAAGGAGAGACATCTATAGCAAATTGATTACTTTCTATAGTACTTTCTCCCCTTACTGCCATATGTAGGAAATACGCATTTGTGTTATATAAACATACAGTACGCGTATTGCATCCTGTATAGTTCAAGTGTTGCTATCTGGACCTGTTTGACCAATAAAATTAAATTTCAAGGTAACACAAACATACAGTAGGCGTTTTGCTTATGTTATGATCAGATCAGTTGTAATTTGTCCTAGACTCGATGTACTTTTATAGTCATAATTTTTATTTAAATTGCGTTAATTTACCTATGCCATTCAGTACAACTTACACATTTAAACTTCGTCTAGTCAAATTCCTACCTCAGTTTTATTTGCATTGATTAATTTGTTTCATTAAGTACAATATGCAGTATACATTGTTGATACTATAGTACGCATTTAGTGTTATCACGCATAAACAAAGTGATAAATTAGCAACAATCCAGAGGATAAAATGCCATGCGTACGACAGAGATGGTGCTGTTTGCACCTTTTCTCAAGACCTCAAAATTTATACCTGCCTGCATATCTATATATATATATATTATCTTTGATGCTAGCATTCATTAAAGTAAGAAAAGGCAGAAATGTTTATAAGAAAAAGGGGTAAAATCACAGAACCTCGAGCTTTTTGATGCGATTTTAAATCATAAAGGGTACATATTTGTTCCAGGTATGATAGGACCCTACAAATTTGGGATAATGTCACTTCCTGAACTGCTCCCCTTATTAAAATTTTGATTAATATTTTGTTTTAATGTCGAAAGAATTAACTTAGTCCTTTAAACTTCAAAATAAATAAATAAATAAATAAATAAAAGATCAACCATCATTCCTTGGAAATCAAGTCCTTTAAACTTCAAAAGAAAAGGATCAGTGGCATAGTGCATTCTGAATGGATTTGTAATACAGACGTTTAAAGCTAAGCTATATTGTCTAAAGCTTTGAAATAATAAACAAACCTGGAATCAAATCTGTTATCACTGTTACTGTATCAAGACATGTCTTCATTCTAAATAAGTTTGTTTAACTGTACAATTTATAACTCAAAAATTACTTTTTTTTCTATACTTGCTGAAGAGCCCGGCGTTGCCCATGGGAAATTTTTTTTTTAGCCTAAAACACCCCCACGGCCACCACTGAGTGTCCCCAAAAATGTTCAGCCCATTTGGTCCAGCTGTTTAACCGGCTATAGGAAACATATTTATATACGAATTTCTTGTTTTGTTCTATTATATAGATTTTTATTAATATTTTGCTTGTTTGTTTGGTTTTGGTGCCATTCTTTCCGTTTATATCCAATAACGCCCTAAAGGATGAACCGATCAGGCCAAAATTTTTGTGGCAACTCACACGACCCCAAGAAAGATTAACAGATAGTTTACTTAGAAAAACATTTGCCTGTTAAAAAGTCAACAGTTACAATTCTTTCGAAAATCCACCAATTTAAACAAAAAAATTCACAAAATTTTGTTTTGAACGATGAAAAAATGGCGGGCAAAATTCTTCCTACTGAAGGGGCACGAAGCACCCCTAAAAGCTAGGTAAGATTATAATTTTTTAATTAATTATAAAAAGTTTTTTACCTAAGCCAAAGCTGCCACTGATCTCTATAGTATTCTACAATATAGTGATCTACTGCACAATCAGGGGGTTGCCAAGCTAAAGTTAGCTCTCCTAGAACAATATATCATCAATTGTATAAATAAACAAAAATTTCGTTAATTTTTAACGAACAATTTAAATCTGTTAATATTTTATTATAATAAGGATATTTCGCGAAAATGGTTTTTCGAAAATTGCTACGAAAAAATTATGATGTTCAACCTAAATTCAAAATTTTTGCAAAAAA
Source organism: Eurytemora carolleeae (assembly GCF_000591075.1). Taxonomy (NCBI): domain Eukaryota; kingdom Metazoa; phylum Arthropoda; class Copepoda; order Calanoida; family Temoridae; genus Eurytemora; species Eurytemora carolleeae. The sequence goes on along the minus strand of NW_019396236.1, from coordinate 201,353 downwards.
TCGGATTTTCATCGAAATTGCAAAAATGTTCGCGAAATTTTCGTGTTTGTCCCCATTTTCACTGGCTGAATGAGATTTTCGAAAAAGAGATATGGCGAAAACATATTTGAATTATTTCAACAAAGTTAAACTACACCATTTATATTTGTATTTACATCTTTGTGTGTGAATAAATCTTTGGCTAAATATAAATATATATTGCTGAATACCTGTTGGAGCCACATCAAGAATATCAGGCATAGAAGGAGATGAAGGGGGCACCTCAACATTTATACTGAAGGAGAAGGAAGCAATTGCCATCCCGTTGTCCGCTTCTATTCGATACTCTCCAGAATCTGTTTCCTACAAATAAAATAAGATTTTAAGGGACGATATTTTAATTGACCTTCCATTTATAGAGCAAGATGTCTGATTTCAATTGACCCTCTATTTCTAGAGCAAGATGTCTGATTTCCAATGGTATCCTCATGATGAAATTTTAATATTTTTTTTGTGTTTTTATTTGCAGCACTAAAAAAATTGTTTTTTGAATTCCTCACTTTTACATTTATAGAATTAAAAGAAAAGTTACCATTATAAATCGGACATGCCATATTATAAAATATTATACAATGAGAACACTTGATATTCTACAGTTTTTAAAGTATACCTTTGCACTGTTAATCTTGACAATCACATTGTTATCCCTAAGAAGAGTTAAATATCGTTTTATCCTTTTTTAATATTTCGGGGATTTTGGCTTTCAGTAGGAGAAATCTACCAATTTTTACGTAATTCAAAATTTTATTTTCTGTTGTTTGATTTTACGAAATCACTGATCGAAAATCTAGACTCTGACAAAAGATAGAAGCATTGACGATTATTCAAATTGATTGTTTTCATAACATTGGGTTTGCTTCGGTCTGGCTTATATCTTAATATCATAACTCATAGTCAACATTTTGCAAAATACCATAAAAACTAACTTGAACAAAATAAAATTTTGAATCATGTAAGTTTCCTAAAATCCTCAATGATTTAAGAATTCAGAAAAAAAATGCATAAAAAACGGAGGGAATATGGAAGCAAAATGGATAAATAAAAGAAAAGATGGATGAAAAACTAATGAAAAATTGTTGAAAAATGGAAGAATAGCGATGAAAAACGAATAAAAAATTGTTGAAAAATGGATAAAAAACAATGCTGAACTCTATCCCTAAGTATTGCTCGACAATGGAAGTTATCTTGAACAATTTCATCCTTCAGTAATGTTAACAACGGATCAGGCTGAGCCTCAATTGGGAGTTTTAACCTAACAAGTGTTCTTACAGTGAGACCCATCAAATTGTGGAATAGGAAGACGACATTTAAACATTATTATCTATATTTGATGTTGTTATAGAGAAATACAGTTTAACCAGAAGCTTGAAAATTAAGTTAAATTATGAAACAACTGGTGCGTTTCATGTTCATTTTCAAATCATAAATTGTCTACAACGGTTATCATCCTATTTTACAGTTTTATGGGTCTAACTGAAATTATAAAAAATTGATTTAATAAAACAGTACCTGATCATATCCTCAACTCTAAAAGTAAACTGTGAAGGTATGTTCCCGGTTTTAAACTTAGGAGGACAAACTACACAGAGCCGGGTTGAAGATATTGCTTTCCCCACGTGGTTTACTGCTATGCACTCAATCACCCCGTCATCCTCCAGCTGTAGATTGTGTACTGTCAGTGTACTCCCATCCGGTTCAGATTCTATATCAATCCCCTATAATTAACTTTTCTTTATGCTTGGCTTGGGTTTCTGCTTTCTAACGTTAAAATTACTGAACAAATCATACAACCCAAGGGATGAGGTAAATGGTAATTGGTAGGTCAGAAAAACGTTTCAGGGGTGTATATTTCCCTTTACTATCAGACGTTTGAAAACTAAATGATTTTTTGGATAAAAAATATCAAAAAGAATGAAAAAATCGCTTTTTAATGTCAAATCTTTAATTTTTTCCAAATCATCTTTTTCTAAATAAAAAAAATTTACACCTTTGAATAATTTTGATTAAAATCAAATTTAGGAAGTTCCTATCTCTCTCAATTTAGTAGAATTTGTGGGTTAAAAAAATGAAACATTCCGGCCTTGTTGTATTTTAAAGAGGGGAGTTTTTAACCCATTCAACCAATTTTGTCCTTGTTTTTGTCCTGCACATTTTTTTTCTCGCAATCTTAAGAAAAGCTGCGCTAACCTGTGTAACAAAAATAGGTTCATCATCCTTCTGCCACAGAATATTGGGGGTTGGTGTGCCCAACGCTTTAGCCCGGAATTGTACTGTGTCATGAACAAGCTTTGAAACCTGAAGGAAACGTATTTGCTTTTTTTTAACATTATAAAATATTTAGCCTTAAAAGCAGCATTTTTAATAATTCCGAAAAAATTTTGTAAAAAAATTCTTTTTTAATCTGAGGGGTTCCCAAAAAAGGACGGTCGAGGTAGGAAACTAGAAAATTTTAAAAATTACTAATCGACCATAATTGGGTCCAGAAGTAATAAATATTTAGAAACCCCTTTAAAACAGATTTACAGATATTATGCTTTTATCTTTTTGTTTTCTTTCGAATAAAGAATGTTATGAGGAATTATATTTGTATCTTATTACTTATTAGGGGGAACGAAAAATGAACGAAGAAAAAAATATTTTTAGCTCTTAGGGGGACAAAGAAGAATTGAATAAGGAACTATATTTCTACCTCATTAAGGGAAAAAAGAATGAAATAAGGAACTATATTTTTAGCTCATAAGGGAGAAAAAGAATGAAATAAGGAACTATATATTTTTACCTTATTTCGGGGACAAAGAATGAAGTAAGGAACTATATGTTTACCTCATTAGGGGGAAAAAGAATGAAATAAGGAACTATATATTTCTACCTCATTAGGGGAAATAAGAATGAAATAAGGAACTATATTCATAGCTCATTAGGGGGATAAATAAAGAAATAAGGAACTATATATTTCTACCTCATTAGGGGAAATAAGAATGAAATAAGGAACTATATTCATAGCTCATTAGGGGGAAAAGAATGAAATAAGGAACAATATTTTTACCTTATTAGGGGGACAAATAATGAAATAAGGAATTTATATTTTTACCTCATTAGGGGGACAAAGGATGAAATAAGGAGCTATATGAACGCCAGGGGTATCTATTACAAAAGAATCTGAAGGTATTCCAGGAACCGAGCTCCCCACTTCATTGAATGCTCGGATTCGAAACCTAAAATTTTATTTTAATGTACCTATTACATAATTTCACATCGAATATTCTAATTTCCCATAGAATATTTTATGTACCTGTACATAATTCCACAAAGAATATTGTCGAGAACAGATCTACACTGATTTCCTTAATAATAAGATTGGGATTTTTATGCTTCTTAATATAAAAACCTTTTTCTGCAAATAAAATGTTTTTCATTTAAAAACGCCGCAAAAATTCTTGTTTGTTTTGACATGTTATGAAAACATTTTAAGACACGATCGACAAGAATTGGACTACAATTTCTGTAGGAAATTCTTTGTAATTTCGCGATTAGGTTCTTTCGATAGAATCCTCAAAATGTTGCAAATTTGATTTTTCAAAAATTTGGAAATCCAAATCGAATTTTTAAATTCTTGCTATCCAAATAGATCTATTGCACCAGTTTTAAAGAAAAGAAAATATTGAGCAGTTTTTTCCCGTGTTCGAATTTAAATTGACTCTTTAAAGTCAATTTCCTTCATATATAAGGTCCTTTTTAGAAGCGCCTACCATTTACAATGTAGCATATGTATTCATCATTTATATTTGTCTAAAGCAAAATTACATTAAACAATATAAAAGTGTACAAACTAATACTCTTTTCTCTGGATATCGCATTTTATAATTGACAGGGTTTGCCAAAAAACAGGTGCAATACAAGACTTTTAGCATGAGTATAGTTTAGTTATTTAGCAAAAGCATGTATTTTGTAAAATCCTACCTTCTGTTTCTGTGACAGTAATCCAGTTTCCTGTAGGTAGATCATACATTTCCACAATATAACCCAGGATTCGCCGTCCTCCATCATGATCAGGCGGCCTCCAGTCTAAAATTGCTAAAGTTAATCAAATGTGTACAAATTTAAATTTTCATTGTTGCTTGGATACCTGGAGTTTGTATTTTAAAATGTATTAACTGCAGATCTTTGATAAAATTCGTTAAAATCTCTGGAAAAAACGTTAAAAAGTGGATTTTCTGAAAAATTGGATTATTTCAGTGCATAGAGTTTTGACAGCTAGTCAGAATTTACTGTATAAGCTGTTTAGTTACATTTCCACATGAATGTCTCTAGAAGGGCCTCATTCATTTGGTGTACCGACCCGTTTTGCCTGGTATTATCTGTATTCTGTATGCGTACTGTACAGCTCAGACCCGCAAAATTTGTTTACAACTAATTTGTTGAAAAGTAAAAAAGTTTTAGTGTTCTAATGAAAGCAGTTTTTAAGTTATTCAGAATAAACCACAGGGGGGTGGGTGGACCCCCCCCCCCCTCAATCGTGATAGGGTTAAAATGAACCGTACTGTAACCGTGTATCGGAAAGAAGGTCTCTTACCCTGTTTAACTTAATGATGAAACTGTCAAATCCTTTTTGCACCAGCAAAAATTATACAGTATAGCAATAACTATAAGCAATCATTGATCACATGTATAAAGGAAAAAAATGTAACTAATTCAGTAAAAAATTATTTTTTTAAAAAGCTCACACGGTAAGGTCGATTTATTTCAAAATTCTTTTTAAATGCGTATCAGAAGATATACGTCTATGAACCGCTAATATACCGTTCATTTTTCCTTTTTTCAAAATTTCAAAAATTCAAAAGTTAAAAAAAAAATAAGTTTTCTACACCCGTTTTTTTGCTAATAACTTGATTCATTTTCAAGATATTTTTACGATTTTAACGTTTCTGAACTCACACGGATATTTTGATATTTATTTTGAGGATTTTTGTTCTGGCTTACATTAGTGTTTTGTTTAATTTACAGGAAAAAAAAACAAAAATCTGAATGAGAAAAAAAATCTCAAATCTTTTTGAACTGTTTCAAAGAAAACTTTAGAACTGAAGCAAGGTGAATTTGACCAAATAGTTTTATCCTTGTTTAAAACCAAGCCCTTTAAAATGAAAAATGTTACCTAGATAAATAGAATCTGTAACACAGTTGCCACTGGGTTTCCCACTGAAAGTAAAATTTTCGCATATTCGCTTTTTTGTCTAATATGAAAGGGCCGGGGGTCGTTTTCCGCCTTCCCCCCCCCCCCATGATTTCGCCTTTAGAGTGTGATAAATGTCCGTTATAGTCCAACTTTTCAAGGCCAGCTCATTAGAAAATAGGCATTTTATTAAAAAAATTTAAATTATAGTGCGAATGTCGATTACATTTGTAAAAAAATCTTATTTCATATATATTCAAAATTTCCCTTATTTCGATCATAACGCTGATTTACGAACATTTTTGATAAAGAGCTCTTTCATAATACGATCCCAATCTCTAGCTTTATTTTATCTTACAATATTGTTTACCTTTGTAAATTAGTTAGGGTGACAATAGCTTTGCCTGGTTTCGCCGGTACATCGCACACATCCGGTTTATTTTGCAGTCTTTCTACTTATATAAATACACGTTTTTACAGGAAACTTGACGTTTTGAACTTTTTCTTTGTTATATCTATTAATATTTTTTTCTTTTTTACGCGAGAACAATAAAATTGATCGTACTTAAAGGGAGTGTTCGAGAAAAATGAAAGGGGGTATAGGCTTAATGCGATAAAAAAGCGCTTCTGATCGCTACTAATCTTACTTCTATCTGTTGCGTCTATGAGGATCAAAAGCGCTTTTTTATCGCATTAAGCCTATACCCCCTTTCATTTTTCGCGAACACTCCCTTTAAAATGTGTGTATGGAGGGGGGAAAAACAGGTGGGGGAGGAAACCGTCTTACACAGAAAAAAAAAATTTTTGACCTTGAGCTATATTGGACCCCGAACATTTTACTGGAATTATGGTTTCCACGAAATAACCATATTTTCTGAGCGATATCTGCGCAATTTTATTTGCAAACTTTTAAGCATTTTTTTTTTGGAGAATGGAAACCCTATTGGAGTTCACCCTCCCCGGCCCCCACCCCCTCCCTGGATCAGTGAAATTTAAGGTTTTCATGAGGGTTTCAGAGCTGAAAAAAGCTCCCTGAGCAAATTACTGAATACGCCCCTGAACATGTTTTTGATTTATTCAATAGCAAGAAAAAAGATAGAAATCAATTAGAATGCTTTGTTTAAAAATGAAAAAAAAATTTATTAAAACAACAAAAGTGTGTATTTGTTTAAATTTCCTGATTTAGCTCGTAGAAAAGTAGGGAAGGGGGAGGTAGATCGGGTTCGCTGAAAAATGAAAAAGATAAATGTTTTATTTTTCATTATATTTTATATTTAAACATAACTATGTTGAAGGGACTGCGTCTCTAGAAGGGCCTCATTCAT
>NW_019396236.1:186243-194795 GCF_000591075.1 Eurytemora carolleeae | reverse complement strand
TTTTTTTCCCCCCCCCCCCCTTATTTAACCGCCCTTGACAGACTATAATAATTTATGACTGTCAAATTGTCAGGTTTTCAAATTACAGTTATCAAATTGTTAGTTACAAAATTATAAGTTAATAAATTGTCAGGTTATCAAATTACAGTTACAAAATTGTTAATTACCAAATTATTAGTTACAAAAAAAGGCAAAAAGTCATGCAATTCCTTATCTCTCCTCTTGATGTTTTTTTAGTGATACATCAATTTGATAAGTCTTAAATTTGTTTATAATCTAAAGAGATTACATAAACATTTATCTTAATAGAAACACTTTTAAAAGAACATATTACTAAAATACTGAAATTACTGAAAATTATAAAATTACTGAAATTATTTAAAATTAAATTATCAAAGGTCAGAACTTTTGTGTAGAATATTGTTAATCTTTGACGCTTGATCTCGTTATCCAATTAGGGTACTTTTAAATTGAAATCGGGTTCACCCCCCCTTGTTACGCTGCACTGCCTCCACATGTAAAGTGGCATGCCCAATTCACAGGGTATCCTTTGAACCGTTGGCTGATCAAAAATGACGCAAAAACGATTATTTATAACTTTGTATGCTGTTATATAATTTCTTTAAGATATTATCATTTATTTTCTGGGGTTTAAAGAAACCAGTTTGATTTTGAATTTGTGTTACAATTTAAACTTTGGTACTTTACTGAAGTCAAAATAATCCTGGGCAGGCAAGATCTACCATGGAGTAAATTGTGGATTTCGAGATCAATATTTTATCTTTATTCCATCATGGATCCCCCACATATTAATCGTATTCAGGGGTAAAAGAGGGGGCTATGATCAGAGTATTATCTAAAATAAAAATATGGAAAGGTATTGTATTGTTTATTACAGATCCTCAATTAAAGTTGATATCAAGATCAAGCGATTGGGATTATTAAGTACCTAACATAAAAGTTCCGCTTTTCTTCTTTTATATATTCTAGGAAGAATTTTATGAACAAAACTCAAGCTGAGCATGTGACAAAGGTATAACCATTTTGCCAGGTGACTACTTTGCCATTTGACAATTTGGCCAGTTGATAAATTTGCCAATTGACCATTTTGTCCGTTAACCATTTTGCCAGTTGACCATTTTGCCAGTTGACATATTTGCAGGTTAACCACTTTGCCAGTTAACCATTTTGCCAGTTGACCATTTTGCAAGTTGACATATTTGCCAATTAACAATTTGCCAGTTAACAAATTGCCTGGTAATACTTTTCCAATTAAGAGTTTGCCAGTCAACACTTTGCCGGTAAACTAAATTTGTTTCTTTCCACTCAGGAAATAAAAGCATTTCAAATGGTTTTTGATTTGAAATAATTCATGAAAATTATCTATAATTTCTAAAACAAACTTTATTTTACAAACTCTTAATTGGCAAAGAGGTAAATAGCGGAATGGTCACTGGCATAAATGTCAACTAGTAAAATCACCAACTGGCAAAATTGACAACTGGTAAAAATTTCAGCTGGCAAATTTTGCTAAGTATTTAAACTAGCAAATTTGTCAACTAATAAATCGTCAACAGGCAAAAATGGCAACTGTTAAATTTTGCAAAGTGTTAACTGGCAAAATTGCCACCAGGCATAATTGTCAACTAGCAAAATTGCCACGTGGTAAATATGTCACCTTGCATATTTTTCAACACCCAAATTTGTCTGGTAAAAAGGTCAACTGGCAAAATGACCAACTGGCAAAATGATCAGCTGGCAAAATGGTCAACTGGCAAAATGGTCAACTGGCAAAATGGTCAACTGGCAAAATGATCAAATGGCAAAATGGTCAACTGGCAAATTGTCAACAGACAAAATGGTCAACCGGAAAATTGTCAATTACCAAAGTGGTCAACTGACATAGTGGTCACCTGGCAAAATGGTCACGGCAAAGAGTTAAATGGCAAAGTGTCCCGTGGAACCTTTTTCACATGGTAAAATTGCTACATTGCAAAGTGCCGCCTGGCAAATTGTCGCTGGGAACTAGATTCCTGGCAAAACTCGCCACTGACAAAGTACCTTACATTTAAAGTTGTATACCTCTATAGGTTCAATATCTGAACTGTACTGTCCAGTCCTCGCCCAGTCCTGAATAGTAAACAACAAAATGTAAACATTTTATTAAAGCATTTTTACGACAATCTTTAAGTAGTTTATTGACCTTTATGTTTCGAGGGACAGTATGACTAAATCCATCTATAAGAAAGTCATGGGAAAGAAAGTGTTTGGAAAAAAGTACTTGAAATTTTAAAAGTCGTGATTTCATGTCCTTAAAAATAATTTGCAGTACATATTTCCGTGATTTTTTTTTCGCAGGACTTTTCAAAAAATTATTAACAATAGCTCGTTTGAATGATTTTGTTTTTAAAAAACGATCATTTTTCACGTCAATCGTTAATTGTTTTTTTGAATTCGACACTCTGTTTCTCAAAAAATTTCGTTCATTCTCAAAAAATAATGTTCCTTTAAATAAACGATGTCCATCTCAATCCATATGAAATGATTTTAGCAGGAATGCGGAAACTAATTAATTTGTTGTTTTCCTTTCTCTTTGTTGAGCTTGAATTCCCCATAGTTCTCTAAGCTGCTTCTCTAGTCTACGCTATTTGGTTTGCTAGGTAAAATTTGCAAAGATTTATTTTCACGTAAATCGCAGTGACAGCTAACTAAGATTTTTCCAAGCTAGAGAGTGTTCTGAAAATGTTTTCCAAAAATAAAAAAGTTTTGTAGAACACTGTAAAATGCTCGAAATATGGATATACAATTTTTGTTTGCATATATTTATTGCATTTTTATTTGTATCAGAACATTAATACAAAGAATGTACAGGGTTACCCACAAAGGATGAGACTGTAAAGACAGGCCTGTACAATGGGGGGGGGTTAGTCCTCTCCCCCCCCCCTGGGATTTATGGAAAAGGGTTAAAATCAGGTGTGGTAGGTAAAAAAGGAGCTTACCCTCATCTTCAAAGGTTTACGCACCGTTTATTTTCAAATTTGACCTCAGTATTTCCCTTTTATCTAAAATCTCTCCCCCCCCCCATACTTGATAAACAACTAAAGCTATATGCATTATCCAATTGTTTGGAATGTCATCCCGATACCCCCATGAAGGTCAGATTCCATTATAGACTTCAGGAGACTACTCAGGACTTCAGAGAGTATTACAGAACTATACAGAGGGATACAATATAATATAAAGTCCTTGAATCAGGAGGACAGTGGACTACAAAGGGGAGTAATCACAGGAGACTACTCTGAACTTCAGAGAGTAATACAGAACTATACAGAGGGATACATTATAATATATTGACCTTGAATCAAGACTACAGTGGACTACAAAGGGTAGTAGTCACAGGAGGCTACTCTGAACTTCAGAGAGTAATACAGAACTATACAGAGGGATACATTGTAATATCTATTCCTTGAATAACAGCATTTTTAAGGAAAGGAGAGGCAAACATCGTCCGGGGGGGTTAAAAAAATCCTGTGTACGCGCCTGGGTAAAGACAACTTGAAACTCGTTAAAGATGACGTGGATGACGATTCCTACGTTAAATTAAGTCTTTTGCCTTTATTATATACTTTTAATATCTTGTTTAATGGTGTGACAGAAGAAAACAAAGTTTACTGCAGTTGCAGGAAACTATAAATAAAAGGAATCAGTCAGTCTATTTTTTATTTTTTTTTTATTTTTATTTTTTTTATTTTGAATAATCTTTTTGTCTGTTTATCTTCTTGTGATTTTTACATTTTTTAAATTTTTTATCGATTTTGATGGTTATTATATCGTTAGAACTGACGAGGGTCAACCCAGACCGAAATATATTTTCAATAAATGTGGAACTAACATCTACTTTTTTACTCTACAGAGGTTTGGTCCATCGCCATCACTGAATTTTAAATCTGTCTATATATCAGGGGCGTAGTAAGGAATTTGTCTAGGGTGGGTTGAACATTTTTTTTCCAGGGGGCTCAGCACCCGTTGGGGCCTGAAAACCCCCTGAAATCCATAGATTTCACTGGTCCATGGGTTGGCTGAGCCCTCATAGCCCCCCCTCCCCCGTGACTACGCCTCTGCTATATATACATTCCGTACACTCTTCTCTGAAGTCTCATCTTTTGTGGGTAACCCTGTACATGATATTTATCAGTTTATTGGGTTAGTACTTTACTAATAAATGTGCTGTACTATGTTAATATCAGTGTACTGGATAAGTGCTTTACAAATAGTTGTACTAACTATGTTTATATGTAATAAATACCATACCAAATCCCATAGTTATATATTTGAACATACCTAGATAAATTACGTTTTGCAATGTATGTAAATCTAAATGCGCTTATCCTTAACTATGCAAGACTTGTAATGGGATTAGCTAGCTATGCATTGCATGATTAGCTTAAATACTCGTATATATATTTGTGCAAATCTTATAAATACGTATATTAATTTAATCTTTAGCATAGATATTTAAATACAGATCAGTTGGAATAAACTCCACTTAGATTGCAGTGAGAGAAGTAATTGTTCCTTGTTTAGCAAACAAGTTGATGATATTGTGTCTGTGTATGGCATTGATAGTTTACAAGCTTGTGTCCGAGTTGACGATTATAGCCGATGAGATTGTGGCCATGTTTAGCATTGATAGTTTATAAGCTTGTGTCCGTGTTGACATTGATAGCTTATGAGATTGTGAACATGTTTGGAATTGATAGTTTACAAGCTTGTGTCCGTGTTGACATTGATAGCTTATAAGATTGTGACCGTGTTTGGAATTGATAGCTTACAAGCTTGTGTCCGTGTTGACATTGATAGCTTATGAGATTGTGACCGTGTTTGGAACTGATAGTATACAAGCTTGTGTCCATGTTGATATTAATAGCTGATGACATTGTGCCCATGTTTGGAATTGATAGTTTACAAGCTTGTGTCCGTGTTGACATTGATAGCTTATGAGATTGTGACCGTGTTTGGAACTGATAGTTTACAAGCTTGTGTCCATGTTGATATTAATAGCTGATGACATTGTGCCCATGTTTGGAATTGATAGTTTACAAGCTTGTGTCCATGTTGATAATAATAGCTGATGACATTGTGCCCATGTTTGACATTGATAGTTTACAAGATTGTGTCCGTGTTGACGTTGATAGCTTATGAGATTGTGACCGTGTTTGGAATTGATAGTTTACAAGCTTGTGTCCATGTTGATATTAAAAGCTGATGACATTGTGCCCATGTTTGGAATTGATAGCTTACAAGCTTGTGTCCGTGTTGACGTTGATAGCTTATGAGATTGTGCCCATGTTTGGCATTGATAGTTTACAAGCTTGTGTCCGTGTTGACATTGCTAGCTGATGACATTGTGCCCATGTTTGGCATTGATAGTTTACAAGCTTGTGTCCATGTTGATATTAAAAGCTGATGACATTGTGCCCATGTTTGGCATTGATAGTTTATGAGATTGTGTCCGTGTTTGACATTGATATTTCAAGAGATTCTGCCCGTGCTTGGCATTGAAAGTGAAGAGTTGTACCTGGATTGATACGGGTCTGAAAGCAGTCTTATGAGTCAGACATCTACTGCAATATATCAGTGTACTGGATTAGAACTTTACCAAAAGTTGTACAAACTATGTTTTTATCAGTGTACTGGATTCGTACTATATAATTACCAATAATTAATATCAGTTTATAAGTACTTTACAAATAGTTGTACTAACTATGTTAATAGCAGTGTATAAGTACTTTACAAATAGTTGTACTAACTATGTTAATATCAGTGTATAAGTACTTTACAAATAGTTGTCTTGAATTACATTTGTACCAGTTTACAGGATACGTACAGGGTGCATAAACCAAAACTCAAGTTTTAAATCTTTATTTTTAAGAGTTTTGAGTCTTCTTTACAGTCTAATACTTTGTGGGTACTTCACAAAGAATGATGGACCATACTCGTACAAGTGTATCAAAGTATTACAACTTCAGAAGATGTCTGTAATGAACTGAACTCATTTTGTGAAAAAATTGGAAATCCGCCAAATTTTTGTAGAAAGGAGATTTGTATTTTCTCGTTCAGCTTAATCCAGGTGTGATAAGGACAAAGGGGGGGGCAGGACAAATGAGGGGTCAGGACAAATGAGGGGTCAGGACAAAAGTAAATTAGATGTTTAAATCTATAGTATGGACAAATTTGATTTTAGCAAGAAAAGTGTAAGTCACTTTAGCAGATAAACAAAAAAACATGGATATCAGCAGTTTTAAACTACCCTTTTGGGAACAGGAAGTGATGTCATAATGTTTCTCCGGCCAGGGGAACCAACCTTTATGGGATCAAGTGAAATATATTTACTCCTGAAATTTGGGAGAAGTAACGTATTTTTGAGAATTTTAGAAAAGCTAAATTTTTTTTTCAAAATTTAGTAAAATATATTTACCATTGTTTTATCCAGAAAGGGTCTGATGATAGAAAATTATATTAAAACATGGTACGAGCATGAAAGAACTTAATAGAAGATGTAACAAGAACAGGATAGGATAATAGAACATTATATTAGTACATTTATAGAACAGGATAGAATATGATAGAACATTATATAAGAACATGGATGGAATAGTATGGAATATGCTAGAACATTATATAAGAACATGGATGGAATAGTATGGAATATGATAGAACACCATAAAAGAACATGGATGGAATAGTATGAATATGATAGAACATTATGTAAGAACATGGATGGAATAGTATGGAATATGATAGAACATTATATATATAAGAACATGGATGGAATAGTATGGAATATGATAGAACACTATAAAAGAACATGGATGGAATAGTATGAATATGATAGAACATTATATAAGAACATGGATGGAATAGTGAATATGATAGAACGATATAAAAGAACATGGATAGAACAGGTAAGAATATGATAGAAAAGTAGAACTTGATAAAAAGTATATCGAATAGCCTGGTATAGAATTTGATATAGAGAACATTGAACAGGATAGAACATTTTGATACAAGAACTTTAAAATAAAAAAGTTATAGGCAGTCAAGTCTGTTTATGCGTTCGGTTTATTTCATTTGAATCGAATCGTTATGGCTGACCAAAAATGTACGGTACTTTATGTATATGGCTATGGGCTATGGCTGACCGCAGTATTGTATAGGAGAGAACAAAGTTAAACAAATAAAAATGCAAATTATTTGCTTTCTCAGATTATTTTTAAATGCGACAAATAAACAGGTTTTTAAACAGAGAATAACATCAGAATTCAGTGATGAAATATTAATTATGTCCTAAACAAAAATAATTCAATTTTATCAGCTTATTCTGCTGATTCTATAAAATTACAAAAACCGGGTTAATAAACCCAAAACGTTTTCCCTTTAGCTCAACCTTCAACATTCAAGGTCAAAACTGAATTTGAATTGAACCACGTACAAATGGCTATAGTGCACACTCCCATGATATAATAATGTGTGTCTGTACTGGGGGAAGCTGTGGTTTCTAGGATACGTCAAAAACACACAGGAATTGAGGAAAGGGGAAAGGTTGTTATAATTCGGAATGTGGTTAAACATTTCAGGTTTTCCCGGGACGACAAGCAGGCTTAACTTGTTGAAAGTATTGCAACAAATCTGCAGGGAATAAAGTTTTACAAATTATATTTTTCAACAATATTATTTTCATGAAATATAAATAATAGTTTGTTCTGTATTTCTAAGAATTAAAATAAATTAATTATTTTGTAAAGGTTGTATAGCCAGCCTCGTACAGACAGGATACGGCGCCAACTGTCTGGTCCGGGCTGGTACGGCATTTCAATGTGTTCCAATCGGTTTGTGGGCCACAAAATTTGGAAAATTTGACTCGCTTGCTGAGAGGCACATTTAGTCTATTTTCAACCAATCAGACGTCGAGAATTGAAAGAGGGGTTATGACGTCATATCCATTCTCTCCTGTGATTTGTTGATCGTGACATCAAATATCCGCAATTCTCAGAATTTCGTCATGTTTTCGGTACAGTCCTGTAACCTGCCCCATTCAGTGCGTAGACATGACAATTAACTGCTAGTCGGGATATTACTTACACGAGGCAGGGAGTGCAAAACGTTTTGTGTTTAAACCATCAAGGGGTTCTCCTTGATTTTGAAGCAGAGTGAAATCAGTTATAAAATCTCCCCGATATTTTCGGGTGAAATATCCGCTGAAACTACAAGAGCGGAATACATACTTAATCCACGTGTTTATCTAGAAGTTGCTTGCAGCTTCTAGAACGTTCGGATCCGTTCCGAACTCGTGGAACAGCGTCTCCCTGGAGCTAGGGAACAGGAAGGCTTTAGATCTGCTGGCTGCAGGAACCAGCAAGGAACAAGCAGGAGAGATAATCTTGCAACAACAGCTTTACCCAATTAGTATTAAAACAGGAAGGATTCATCCAGACAGACTTGCAGGTATGCACTTATACTCAAAATGTCTGGTGCATAAACCAAAACTCAAG
>NW_019396236.1:184838-186219 GCF_000591075.1 Eurytemora carolleeae | reverse complement strand
AGACACTTTCTTTTGTTATTTGTTATTTAGGGTCAGGTTAGGTTAAGATACTTTCTGGGCCGAGCGCTGCGGCTAGGATGGGCTAGGGGGCCCAGCGCTGCGGCCACGGGTTAGGTTAGTTAAGACACTTTCTGGGCAGAGTGCTGCGGCTAGGATGGGCTAGGGGGCCCAGCGCTGCGGCTACGGGTTAGGTTAAGTTAAGAAACTTCCTGTAACACCCATGTACAAAATTGATAGGAGGGGGGTCCAAAAATCGTATACTAGGAAATTACCCTTTCTTCTTATAAACGCAAAAACGTTTATAGCTAATTGTGAACACTTCGTATGAGAAAGGGTAATTTCCTAGAGAACGATTTTTAGACCCCCCTACCTCCCCACCTCCTATCAATTTTGTACATGGGTCTGACAAGAAGTGTCTTAACTTAGCCTAAACCGTGGCCACAGCGCTCGGCCCCCTAGCCTGTCCTAGCCGCAGCGCTCGGCCCCCTAGCCCATCCTAGCCTAAGCGCTCGGCCCAGAAAGTGTCTTAGTCTAACCTAACCCTAAATTATAGAAAAAAAACATTTACTGAAAAATAAATGGTCATGTACAATTCTGTTAACTATCGTTAACGAAGGGTCGTCGTTAACGATTGTTAACTAAGGTCCAGAAATCGTTCACTAGGACAGACCCTGAGAAAGAAAACAATTTGAATTTATCAACTCAAAATATTACACTTCTTGAAGTTTTGGTGATTTCATAGATAACAAGTTTTGGACCCTCCCCCCGTCCTCTCCTCTCGATTTTGTACATGGATCTTGTATGCAAGACGGATATAATTGACCATGTGGCCGCAGCGCTTGGCTCCTAGTCTGTCCTAGCTGCAGCGCTCAGCCCTTTAAGTTTCTTAATCTAAACAAATACTAATTTTAATTAAATTTGTTGAAAAATTTGTCATGGACTAAAATAGGTAATTTCCTATTAATTTTTTACATTTTGTAAAATTGATCAGGTGGCCTAGCGCCGGCCCCTTAGCCTGTACTAGTCGCGACGCTCGGCTTCTTAGCCCATCCTAGTCGCGGCGCTCGGCCCAGAAATTGTCTTAACCTAACCCTCAAAAATAAAAAAATAAATGTCCAAAAATCGTTCTTTAGGACGGACCCCAAAATTGATAGGAGGGGGGTCCAAAAATCGTATACTAGGACGGACTCACATATGGATATAATTGGTCGTGTGGCCTCAGCGCCCGGCCCCCTAGCCAGTCCTAGCCGCCGCGCTTGGCCCAGAAATTGTCTTAACTTAACCTAGCCCTAAAATATATAATGAAAAACAATAATTTTGCTGAATGAAAGTGGTCATTTACAAAATTTACAAGAGAGCGGCTGTGGGGGGGGGGGGGGGG
>NW_019396236.1:159430-184830 GCF_000591075.1 Eurytemora carolleeae | reverse complement strand
CCCTTGTTTGATTCGTCTCTACTAATTAATATTATTAATAATAGTATTACTTCTCTATTGATTTCAACTTTTCATCACAGTTACAGATGTTTGATGTTGATTTTTCATTTGAAACTTGAAATCCCTTTTTAATTATCATCAAAACGTATGATGTTTTTTGTTCAGTTCAAACGTTATATTTTATTTTTTATTAATCGAAATATGTTTTCAGTTGTCAACATTCCTAGAACCAAGGACACTCTACTCAGCTATATCTCAGTATGTCCTCTCACACAAACTATCGACACGAAAATGTTGCAACAACTGCTGCCAGCCTCCCTCGGAAGGGGCGGGGGGAGCGACCCTTTGGGGCACCTCCTTCCAAGCACAGACTGCGACTGGGAGCAAGAACTGCTCTCCGTCGCAAATTGTCCGACGAAACTCGGCACGATATCGACCGCCCTTGATCATGGACCATCGACTCTGAACACCCCAATTATTGAGATTAATCAAGATATCATGTTCTCAAATGCGCCCAAAAAAGAAACTATTATGGCCGAACTTAGCGTCGACTTGGCTCCGCCATCATCCGGCATTTTCGACGATCTCTGGACTATCCCGGGAACACCTGAAGCACAAGAACTTCTCCATGCTCCTCTTACTCATGTGGAAGGAAAGTCTGAACCAAATACAGAATTCACCGAACATTCTACTATTTCCAACAGCTACGATTATGTTATCGAGAGTGACGATGATAATAGCATGATTGTCGAGGCTAAAGAGGAAGTCCCAGACGTCTTGCAGTGGATCGTCGACGATACAATAAATCAGAATTCAGAAATCCCAGGAGAGGAATTTCACACTCCGGCCACCGTCGTTCTGGAGCCGCCGTATTCTGAGTACTTGCCGTCCACTTCTGTTGGAACAGATCCTGTTAGTCCAGTCTTGAAGCCTACTCCTTTTAGCAGGTGCTTACTTTTTATTTGTCAAACTGATATTCATGGGCTAATCATGTTTTATTTAATCTTTACTACATTATGCTTAAATGCAATTTTTTCTAAATTTATCTATTAGTTAAATGCAGTATTTGCGCACCCTCATTGTTAACTTTGTTTTCTTAATGAAAGCTTTAAAAAATTTAGTATATAAACCGATTTTTATCATACTAGTTCTCAAGAAAGTTAATAACAAACATTTAATTAAGGGGCGCATATTTTCCTTTTTGTCTCTTTCCCTTTACAGCAGCAGCTATAGAATTTGTTTTTCACATTTTGCTTTAACATTTGTTTAATCTAGACTTGAAACTGTTAGAGCCCCTGGTGCCAGCATGAGCACAAGAGGAGGAGAAGGAGGCGGACCTGTTCGTCAGAAAAGAGGGCGTGGCCGTCCTCCAGTTCCCATGGGACGACAGATCACTCCGAAAGTCGCGAAACCTCGTATAACAAGCGGTGATGAAAGTGATCATGTGTATTCCGCCACCGAGGGTAATCTGACCGACGCGGAAGTGTCCGACATGAGGTATCGCCGAATGCGCGATTTAAACAACGAAGCCTCGAAACGTTGCCGTGAAAATCGAAAACTCAAGAACGAACTTCTAGAGGCTGAATTCGAGATCCAGCGTGATCGCAATGTTGAGCTTCGCGCGCGTCTCACGCGATTGGAGAATCGAGTGCGACAGATTAAGACCCTGTACCTTCAGCACATTGCTTCCGGCCAGAACGCAGATTTGCCGGATATAACCCAGCCATGGACGCCGAAGGATTTTTAGCATAAACGTCGGGACGATTTGATAGAAGATTATCTATTTGAGCATCGGTCAAATACTAGTGCAAGGAAAATAGAAGAGTACCCTGGAGAAGAACAAAAACTGGTTTTCTACCCTACTCAGCCTGGAAAAGTGATCAGAACAAATATGCCTTGTGAGAAGGAGAACTTATTTGTGAAAACACTGAAGAAGGGTGATGTGAACTATTTTTGTCCATTCTTAAAACTTTTTTCGTGCATGATTTGTACCATATATATTCTTACTATTTAGCATAAGATTTTGAAGAATTCCGCTTAAGGAATTTTTTCTCCTGCACTTCTTGCAGTGAATTCTCCATCATGTAATCTTAAGATAAAAGAGTGTAAAACCAACTAAAAAATACAAAACTTAAAATAACCTAAAAAGTTATACTGTTACTATTCTATACTTTCCCAAATTTGCCATTTTATGCACTCAGTTCGGATCCGATTAAAAAGAATGTTACAATTTTGATGTGATGAAAATTTATAATAGAAAAATAAATAAATTGGCATTATAATCCTGCATTTATTTGACAAATTCGTACGCGGATAATTGCATATCTGACTCACAATTGGTGCCCTTGTCGGAGCGTTCCGACCAGAAAACTGATAATTTTGAATTGTGTGCGACATCGGAAATTTATCTTATAAGCGAAAAAAGATATTTTTTTTCTGACAAATATGAATAGGTTAACGAATAAGTTTACGTTCCTCGGGGGAGGGGGGGGGGGCAATTCATATATACTCTGTTTGTTTCTATCCAATGAACGGCTGAACCAATCTGACCCAAATTTTTCTCATGACCGGAAAGTAAAATGGATTCAAAGTTGGAAGATAGAAATTTCGACAGTTTTAGTTCGAAAACTGGCAGCTCACACAGCAACCGTATAGCTAAAATTCCTATTGGCAAGAATGCGGAATATTTTGAGATGTACCAAGAAGTTCATAGCAGTTTTTTAACTTTCTAAAGGTTTCCATTTGCTTTCCTTACACAAAGCCAAATCTTAGAATTGTAAAGGAAGTAGCATGCCTTATCGTGTTTTTTTTTGTAGAACTTTGCCGTATTTCAACAATAGCCTTTTTTACAGTGTTTAAATAATGGAACATTTTTACAAAATGTGAACTCTTTAACATTTCTATCATTAAAACTTATAATTCCGACATGTCTGAACTTAGTCCGGCTTTTAAATTTTTTATTTGAATCAAACTGCGAACGAAGGGTATTAATTTTTAGAAAATTTCCCCCTAAAAAATTATTACTAATATCAGTGTTTTTGTTGAATTACGGAAAAAAATGATTTTTGATTAAAAGTGGGAGAAAAAACTTGATGGTAATGTAAAATTTTAATGTGATGTACACATTTTTCGAACATACTTCACTCTTGCCCCCCACCCCCCTAACAAAATGTCTAGTTGCGCTCCTGGATCTGCTACATTTTAAGGTTCAATATTTTTATTAGCTGCAAGTTTGCAATTTTGCAATAAAATAGACCCAAAGATATCTTTCCAAACAGCTCATGTCAAGCTTAGAATTCATGCAAGTACGTCGTACAGGATATAGAAGTGAAAAAAATGATAATTTAAAATCTACTGAATGCGTTCCCTCCTTTCATTTATTTTTCCCATACTTCAATTTCAAGTTTTTAATTAATTAAGAAAAATAATCCAGAAAAATATATACCCCCATAGCTCTATGTTCACCCTCAATTAAGCTTTTGAAGAGAAATTTGCAGTACACTGATCGAAGAGAATGCAGAGTTTAGTGGACAGTTTGTAGATCCTGTGAGTCCTGTCTAACGAAGGGAAAAATGGATTATGCAAGACGACATACAGAACATGAAGTATCTTAAATTGAACTAAGGGAATTTAATGTTTTTTTGGAAATATTCGTTTTGGGGACATTTCTGTATTACCCTGTTTCAAAATTTCAATGGAAAATCACAAATCACACATTTTCACCCTTTTTTGATAAAGGAAATAGATGAAAGCGTTTAAAAAAGTATTCTTTTCATAACTACGTGATTTTCAGCATGTTCTGTTATTTTTAAAGCTAAAAGTTTAATAAACTTTCGTTTATTTTCATATTTCTTTTGTAAATTTATAAATGTTCATACATACACAATTAACATATGCATCTAAACATTATAAAAGATTATCAACTTTTAAATCACAATAATTAAAAATAAACAAGTAAAAGTATAAACTATGATAACGATTATTAAAATTTTTATCAAAAAAAACTTTATAATTAGTGAATACTGAAATTGTATGATGTTTTTATAATTTCATAAAAAAATATACTAATGTGTAGAAGCCATAAAATACATATCATAAATTGTATACATAATACAAAATGTAGAGAAAAGTAAAACTGGATGTAAATTAATGAAAAATAATGGTCTCGTGATTTCAATTTTGTTCAGTTTTTAAGAGACGTTTAAGATGTTGTATCATGTTTCCCTCCAATTAAACAATGTCCGATCTACAACGTTACAATTTTCTGGCAATAAATGTGGAAGTGATCATGGGGCCGTTTTGCTTACTTCTGATACTTTTAACATTGTTTCTTCAGCAGAAATCCGCAGTTTGCTTGCTTTGTAGAGAGACAATACGTTTAAAAATAATTAATTTTTAAATTTATAAAAATCTCATATATCTCATACAAGGTGTCACACGAAACATAACAGTTGGTAAATAGTTTAGAATGTCTTCTTCCATAATTTGTTAAGTTGTTTAATACCAAAGACAATAAAAAAATATTATATAGGAGTCATATGATAGTGTAAAATCAATTTCAAAGTAAAATACATTTCAGCAAAAGATTTCTTACCTACAAACAGCCTTTAACATCTAGGACAGTGTATGGAAGACGACATTCAAAACTATTTACCCTGTATCATACTGTTTTTCAACAGACATGTTACTTTATAAACAGAGGGTCACTTGAAATTACTACACAGTCCCTTTAAATAACCCTTTCTGTTGATTTCCTTAATCTGGTCTTTCAAAAAGTGTTCCATAAGCCACCGCTAGATGACTCTCTATTCCTTTTTTTTGAGTTTTCCATCAGAAACGAGACCATCGAACAGTTCAAGAGCATTCAATATCGCCTGGTCCATATTGAAATATTTATAGCTGGCTAAGCGTCCTAAAAATAGTAAACACATTAAGTAGCAGCAAAACAACAGTAATTACTTACTGCTAATATCAGGAAAAAAATATTTAGTAATTTGTAATTCCGAATTCGGTACATTTCTAAAAATCATTAAAAACAATTCTTGAAAATCCTTTAACAGATGATTCGCTGGTTATTAAAATAATTATAATTACAGTGTTGAGTTGCAATCTAAAAATTGCATCGAATAATTTTCAAATTCTCTAAAATGATGCTTAAGAGAAATTATACAGAACATGAAACATGAAAATTGGACATAATGATCCAAAAATTAATGAAAATAAATAAACTTCAGGCTTATTAAAGATTTTTAAAATTTTACAAACCTACAAATGTGACGCCTGGCTCGTCTTTAGCTAGCGTTTGATATTTTGCATACAATTCTTGGTTCCTAAAGAAGTGATAATAATAATAATAATGATAATAATAATAATAATTATATAAATATATCAAATCCTATTTCGTGTTTTTTAACTAAGAAGCTTTAACATTTTACAAAAAAAACCGGTTTCGTGTCAATAATTAAACTAATACTTAAACTTTTTGTTTCCCTCTCTTAAACAGCAAATAAAAATAACAAATTTATAAAAGTTATTCTTAAGATAAGTTAGGCATCAATATTGACGAATTTGTTGATTTTTTGAATTTGCACATTTTTTCCCAAACAATAAATCTTTTTGGCAATATCCAGTAATTTTCTAAACCTAGTTTTATGTCAAAGTCAAAGAATTGAAGACTTGAAATCATTTTTAAAGACCCAAAACAAAATGATGTTAATTTAAGACAAATCAGGATGAGAACGTTGTATAGACTCAATTAACAACTGAAGAAATATTTGATTTTCTTTTGGATTTGTATTCCCGGATTAACTTGTTTCAACTCTCCCGGATGTTCAGTTTTACATTTTAAATTAAAGGTTCCTTATATATATATATAGCGGGTTCCATGAAACTGTAAATATGAATACTACTTATTTATGTAAAGTTAGACTAAAGTAAAGATCTTTAATAGTCCAAAACATAAAATACAGCAATAGTGCAGTGTACACTGTACAATTAGACACAGTTCACATAATAAGTTGATTTTATAAGCTACTGGTAAAACTGCATGCTCTGTAACAACATCAAATATTGATAAATTTGATCAAATGTCGTCTTCTTATTCCACAGTTTTATCATTCTTGCAATACCTTGTATATAACAGTTCCGGGTAAATCTTTGGTTCCTTTCGGTTGATTAGGTGAGTGTTTGTATTCAGATATACGGGTCCAACCTTCAAAATTAAATCAATATCTTCATTGTTCGTAAAAAAGCATAAACATTTCACTTTCACTTTTTCTTTATAACTTGTTTAAGGGGTGGATTCCAATTACAGTCAGAACCAGATTAAGGAATTTGCAATAATAACAGCAATTCTACATCTTTATATAATTGATTAAAGCAAATATTTCAGAACATTAGATACTGAGCAAGGAAATATTTTGGTCAATCTAACTTTAAAATTTGATTTATTAGTTTAAGGGGGAACGGTTTAGATTAAAATTTTCAACAATTGAATTTTGACCAAATAAAAAAAGAAATAATAAAAATAAAAATATTAAAAAATTAAAGACAATGAATTAAAAAAACAACATTTAATAAGAGTCGTTCAATTTCATCTGAAAAAAACTAAATCAACAAAAAAAATTTTACCTACGGACATGTCTGGATGGTTTACTACCCAGGCGTCTTGGTAAAATCCAGATTTGGGTTCAATATATTCAGTTTCCCAGAAAATAGATCTTAACAAAAAACGGATATATAGTCCCTTTAATCCAGATTTAGGTTCTATATACTCCGTCTCCCAGAATATAGTCTTTAACAAAATACGGATATAGTCCCTTTAATAAAATAAGGATATAGTTCTTTTAACAAAATACGGATAAAGTCCCTTTAATAAAATACGGATACAGTCCCTTTAACAAAATACGGATGCAGTGCCTTTAACAAAATACGGATACAGTCTCTTTAACAAAATACGAATACAGTTCCTTTAACAAAATACGGATACAGTTCTTTTAACAAAATACGGATACAGTTTCTTTATATACGGATACAGTCCCTTTAACAAAATACAGATATAGTGCCTTTAACAAAATACGGATATAGTTCCTTTAACAAAATACGGATATAGTTTCTTTAACAAAATACGGATACAGTTCCTTTAACAAAATACGGATACAGTTCCTTTAATAATATTACGGATACAGTTCCTTTAACAAAATACAGATATAGTGCCTTAAAAAAAATACGGATACAGTCCCTTTAACAAAATACGGATACAGTCCCTTTAACAAAATACAGATACAGTCCCTGTAACAAAAACGAATATAGTCCCAATTTAACCAGATACGGATACAGTTCCTTTAACAAAATACGGATACAGTCCATTTAACAAAATACAGATACAGTCCCTTTAACAAAAATGGATATAGTCCCAATTTAACAAAATACGGATACATGTACCTTTAACAAAAAAAAATATCTAGTTTTCTAATTTATATATCATGACAACCTTTAATATTTCAAACTTGCAGTGGTCAGCGTTTACATCATTACTATAAAGACGACTTTTCTATTCTTTTTTCATTTCTAGGAAGCTTACTTTCAAAAAACAAGTTTACAAGTAAACAAAGAGATAATTGACAGCTTCTCTTAGTTTGTATGCTTATGTGTATGATGTTTGAAAATAAAAATTTAAATCGAAAGTCGTCTTCATTGTGATGACGTCTATAGCAAGAATTATTATTAGAACTATCAAATAAACTGTACACCGTGAGGTTTCCCAGATGGATTTTTAGGATTAAAAACTCTGAAGGAAGAAGTCCAAAATAATTCGCCAAATTCTTGTATTTTAATAGTTTAGATCGTTATTGAAATTTCATCTATTATGGTCACAATTTATAAAAAATGCAAAATAAAAAGCTGAAAAAATTTAGTGATTTAATTCTTACCTATATTCTAGTTTGTCTAGTCCTTTGCTAGCATAAAAAGCATCAATGGGTCCAGTAAATACTAAAAAATTGAAAATTGAAATAAATTTTTTACTTTCAACAAAATAAGATAATATTTGCATTTGCCGAAAGTGAGCAAAGTATAAAAAAGTTGAAGAAATTTTCACAGAAGTATTTAGAGAGATAAACAAAAAATATAATTATATATAATCCGAAGTTTTTAAAGGCATGTTTTTTTAAGTGAACCTTTATTTAGGATGGCATGCCAGGTTTATTAATGGTTCCAAGGATAAAGATATATCCATGTTTTTCGAAATAAACATTTATTCTTTCAATTGAAGTTTTTCTTTTCAAATTGCCCCCCCGCCCCTGTCAGATTGGGTTAAGATAGTTAAACGACGATATTTTCCTAATTATTGCTCCGATAAAGGTTTAAAGGGTGAATCGAACATGCCACTCTGTAAACGGCGGGCACTATAAAATTCTAAACATTTGATAAATTACATCTTACCTAGGAGTTCATGTTTAGGAAGGAAATCCTTCACGTCAAAGTAATCAACATTAACACGCACTGTATACGTGAACACAAATTAAAAAAATTTAACATCAATTGTAAAAACTAATTTATTAATTTGAGTTCAATGACGGATAATGGAGAAGGTGCTATTGGGGGATATCCACCCCCTGGAATATTGAGGGGAAGTATTGTATAATTGGGGCGCAACCAGGAGGGGTATTTTCTAGCTCTTTTAATTGAACAACTATCTTGCACTTCGAAGGGATTTGGGTAAAAATAAAATATAACATATTATTTGAAGAAAAAATGAAGAATCATATGTACAGTGCATGTGTAATTAAGTGCACTGCACTGTACTGCAAAAATATGTATTTAGTTTCCTGTTATATCCGGGTTGTTTAAAATCATATTCTCAAACATTTTTGTGTATCCATCTAAATATATAATTTTACTATTTTAAACTATTTCAATTACACCCTTTTTTATTTGAAATGCACATTTTTTTAAAATATACATGGCAATATAAAGAGGATTGACCAATTAAGTAATATGTTAATTAAGCATTGATTCAGTTCTTCATTTTGAATTCCAGCTGCTTTAGAAGAAATTTTTACCTAAAAATGAAAATAAAAAGCATAAAAATAATAATGATGATTAAAATAATTGGTCTTCTTTATGTCATGTTTCACTTCGGTAAAAAGTAAAATTAAAAAAAGGCGCCCTCTTTAAAAATAATATACAATTTGGACGTTTTATAGATAAACTGAGATTGATCGGTCTTAGAAAAGTAAAATTTAATCAATTTCAGTAAACAGATCTGAAATAACTAAACTTGTTTTTTGGCTTGTTTAGATTCATTGAAAGTGTTTTTACAGGTTTTTGATAATTAGATAAAATTATTTTCCTTTTGGTAGAGCTTGAAAAAGATCATCGAAATATCGGTCATCTTTAGTGGTCCTAAACATGGAATATTAAAGGGACTGTGACTAGTGTCCTAAACATGAAATATTAAAGGGACTGGGTTTAGTGTCCTAAACATGAAATATTAAAGGGACTGCAGTCTATTGTCCTAAACATGAAATATTAAAGGGACTGTGTTTAGCTGTCTTAAACATGAAATATTAAAGGTACTGTGTCTAGTGTCCTAAATGTGAAATATTGAAGGGACTCTGTCTAGTGTCCTAAACATGAAATATTAAAGGGACTGTGTCTAGTGTCCTAAACGTGAAATATTAAAGGGACTGTGCCTAGTGTCCTAAACATGAAATATTAAAGGGACTGGGTCTAGTGTCCTAAACATGAAATATTAAAGGGACTGTGTCTTGTCCTAAACATGAAATATTAAAGGGACTGGGTTTAGTGTCCTAAACATGAAATATTAAAGGGACTGTGCCTAAAACATGAAATATTAAAGGGACTGGGTCTAGTGTCCTAAACATGAAATATTAAAGGGACTGTGTCTTGTCCTAAACATGAAATATTAAAGGGACTCTGTCTAGTGTCCTAAACATGAAATATTAAAGGGACTGTGTTTAGTGTCCTAAACATGAAATATTGAAGGGCCTGTGTTTAGTGTCCTAAACATGAAATATTAAAGGGATTGTGTCTAGTGTCCTAAACATGAAATATTAAAGGGACTGTGTCATGTCCTAAACATGAAATATTAAAGGGACTCTGTCTAGTGTCCTAAACATGAAATATTAAAGGGACTGTGTTTGGTGTCCTAAACATGAAATATTAAAGGGACTGTGTCTAGTGTCCTTAACGTGAAATATTAAAGGGACTCTGTCTAGTGTCCTAAACATGAAATATTAAAGGGACTGTGTCTTGTCCTAAACATGAAATTTAAAAGAGACGCGTCTAGCTATCCTTAGCAAGAAAAATTATAACTGTTCGACCGGAAGTTTATAAAACAAGATTACCGGAAACAATCCAACCGGAAATGAGTAAACTAACCTGACCGGAAGTCTGGCTAGCACTGACGCATCCAGCTCTTTGGGCCATTTATCCCACTGTTTCTTTGTGTATGGTTTAAATATTTTCTCATAGAGATCCTGTCCGACCCTGGATATTGACATTTCTTCCCCGTCAGCTGGAGGGGCAGACAACTAGGCAATTAATCAATCAATCAATCAATCATCAATCAAACAATATATCATTCCCAATCATGGAAATAGACATGTCTTCAGCTGGAGGGTTAGATAACTAGACAATCAATCAATCAATCAGTCAGTCATTTAATAAATCAATAAATCAATAAATCCTTCCCAACCCAGGAGATAGGCATCTCTACCATAAGATAACCAGACAATCAGTCAATCAATCAATTAACCAAACAATCAATCAATTAGTAAATTAATTAATTAATCAATCAATTAAACATCCCCAACCCCTAGAGATATAAATTTTTCAACGTCAGCTGGAGGTGTAGTCAATTAGACAAATCAATCATTCAATTAATAACTTAATCAATAAATAGATAAATAGATAAATAGATTTTTCAATCAATTTAACAAATTTATCCAGACAACTTTACAATCAAGCAAGCAATAAAAAACACTATATATTATAATATATATTATCTTTATTATCTATTATAAATCTTTAACTATGTATCTATTTATTAATCTATCTAATAATTAACCTATCTATCTATTTATCCATCTATCTTTCTATTTATCCATCTATCAATGTACCTTAGGTCTTCTTTGATCCAACCAGTCCTTCATATCCTGTTCAGTCTCAAGGTTGGTGTTGAACAGGATGTTCACGGTGTCCAGGTTAGGAGGAATAGGGACCACCCTGGTAGTACCATTCTCATCCTATAATATTATTAATATTAATATAATAATCATAATAAGAATAATAATATCGATATTTATGAAAATAATAAAAAAAGAAATGGGTATTAAAATAATGCTTTTTCTGATCATGAATACCTTGACCTCCCCGAGGACCCTGTGTTGGTAGGGCACCCAGGAGGAGAACTTGGTCACGTACTCCTCTACCCTGGGATACTTGGTGTGGAATATATGCACTCCATACAACGAGATCCTGATCAAATATGGCGTCATACTTAAAGGGACTGTAAGCGTAATTTGTAGTGACCCTGTCTGCAAAACTGGATATGCCTGATTTACCACAGTACCCTTGAACTGACAGTGCATGATTTACCACGGTATCCTTAGACTGGCAGTGCATGATTTACCACGGTACTCTTAAACTGGTAGTGCATGATTTACCACGATATCCTGAAAACCTGCCGTTCCTGATTTACCACGGTACCCTTAAACTGGCAGTGTCTGATTTACCACGGTACTCTTAAACTGCACTAGTGCCTAACTTACCACGGTACCCTAAAACTAGCAGTGCCTGATATACCACGGTACCTTGAAACTGGCAGTGCTCAAGAATGTGGAAGATAGAGTAGTTTTCTTGACTTGAAAACTGTCTCATTCTTATAATTTCTTCATTGCTTCTTGTAAGCAAGATAAGCGCAAGTCACTTTGGCAGAGAAACCGCAAACGAAAATAACCAGTTTAAAGAAACAAAAAGCACATCATAACTCATACTTGAGACAAAGCTTTTAAAGGTTACACATTGTAAAACGGACATTTTGTACATCTTTGCATGTTGAGGGTCACTTTATATTTTGCATACAGTCCCTTTATCATAAGAGATGACAATGAAATTAGTTTTAGTTTTTGATGATAGTTTTCTCTGACCATAACTAGTTTTCATTGGTAAAAATGAGATCTTTCCTATCATCAAAAGATAATAAATATCTGAACAAACAACGACATGGGTGTATATTTTTTTAATTATCATACACTTCCCAACATCAAAATCCCCCNCCCCCAATTCTTCAAAAATCATTCAATAACCCTCAATATTAATGATATTTATTTTTTAAGAACTATATTGATTTCTTGTCAAAGAAAGCTAAAAAACTGAATTATTACCGTATTCCATGCTGATCAATATAATCATAACAATTTCCACCAATATGATTTCGTTTCTCAAGAATTAAAGACTTCAGACCTAAATAAAAATTAAATAGTTTTTTATAAAAGTTAGTAATTTAAATCGGTAGTTTTCAATTGAATTTTTAAAGGATTTATGAAAAATTTTATTTCAATTAAAAACAGTGGAAACAGTAATATTTTGATGTTTCTGAAATGTTTAGAATTGCATTTTTATGTTCAATATTTAAATTTAATACCATATTTAATAGCCTATTTCTTTTCAAAACTAAATTTTTTTGTTGAAAGGAGAAGGGATTTTTGATATTTAAGTGCACACCAATTAGCATTTAATTTTCTAAACTCTTATTTCTAGCAAATTTATAGTCCACCTAGTCTAGAAGAAGCTTGCTCTGCAATAACAGCCCCGGATAAACCAGCTCCAATTATTATTAGATCATATTCATCCTAGAGACAGTGATACACATAAAACTGTGGAATAGGAAGACGATTTTATGTATTTTGTTTTGTTAGAAAACAAATTTTTTTACTATAGTGAAACCCGTAATAACGAATACATCGGAAGAATTTATCAAATGTCGTCTTGACAATTTTTCAATGAGTTTTATACTATATTACGTAAATTTCAGTATTTGCGAAAATAAATAAATAGCCGTGAATATGCGGGAACAGTTTTAAAGAGTTCCATATAATCATTTAATTAAAAAACTAAATATCTACAACATTCCATTATCAGAAAGTGAAGAATAAGACATTTGATGAATTCTTTCGATGTATTCGTTATTAAGGGTTTCACTGTAGAAAATCAACTTATTCTGTGTAAACTGAGTCTGTGTACTTCGCAATCTTTGTGTCTCAAGTTCATTTGGAATAAAAAAAAGTTTGATCCAACAGTCTTCTTCATAATCCATAGTTTTATGGGTCTCACTGTATGTTGCAATATAATTATGCCGAAATAAATATTCCTAAGACATTAAGTTAGCCAAAATAATTCTTATACAGTTACAGGGCATCCATGAAATTATGGATGAATTACTATTTTGTTCTTTTTCGTAAAATAATAAGATATCGTTTGTAAACTTGCTCTTAACAAGTATTTATTCTGAACAAAGATGTATTCATGAGACATATTTTATGCAAATAAGTTTTTTAAGATTTGTCAATTGAATTATTTATTTTGATAAAACCTTACCTTGAGCCCATTCATTCCTCTAAATATTTCTGGGGATTTTGCATCTGTTCTGTCAGCCATAGAAAAGTAATTTCTGAAAAAATAAATCGTTTAAAGAAAATGCGTTTTTGCCGATGTTCTAATCCCTATATCTTTGAAACCTAACGTAAACGTGGAAGACCATAGATATTTAAAATTATTATTTACCTTGATTAAATCTAAGTTTGAAATATCAAATGTTTACACTATCAGGCTGCAGCAAAAATGGAGGGATTTAAAAATTTGAGTTTGTGGTAAAAACTCAATTCCTTTGTACATATATTTTAACCCCAATTCTATATCTTATCTTTCAATGTAAAATGAATGAAAAAAATAAATATCTTCCATATTTTTAATCTAATGGTATAAACCTGTGATCTATTTTAAACTTTAATCTTATGAGAATTCGCAGTTTAAAATATCAGAGGTCTACGATTTCTGTTTGGATCTGAAAATTAAAATGCAGTTAATTAAGATTAAAAAACACGACTGATCCAATCTCATTTTAGTTTTCGTGGATTATCAAAACACACTGAAGTGCTGTATGTAAATTTGGTTTGGTTTGTATCCAATAAACAGCTGAACTGATCAGGCCCAATTTTGTTTTGGTAACTTACTTTGGTATCTTACTTTGATTGGTAACTTACTCTGGTAACTTACTTTGGTAACTTACTTTGGTAACTTACTTTGGTAACTTACTTTGGTATCTTACTTACTTTGGTAACTTACTTTGGTAACTTACTTTGGTAACTTACTTTGGTAACTTACTTTGGTAACTTACTTTGGTAACTTACTTTGGTATCTTACTTTGGTAACTTATTTCGGGCCAGAAATAAGAAAAATAACTTTAATTTATATACAAATTGGTAAAGCAGACTTCCCTTTTCAAACAGCGCCAAAGAAGAAAAAGATTCTAAGGGGCGCGAAAAACTCTGTACGCCTAGTCCAGGCGAAGCACCCTGTACGCCTAGTCCAGGCGAAGCACCCTGTACGCCTAGTCCAGGCGAAGCACCCTGTACGCCTAGTCCAGGCGAAACACCCTGTACGCCAAGTTCATTTTTGATTTGGCAAAGTCATCTCTTGACTTTAAAACAATTAAGTTACACCAAGAATGATTTGTAAATCTTTAAATGTTTATCTGTCATGGTATAACTAAATCTAATTATATACGAATGCTGGATATTGTAAATGTAAATGGACTTTAACTCTTATAATATATAATATAATATAATATAATAGTAATCCGAAGGTTTCCAGTGTTTAAACTAAAATCGTTGTGATTTTCTCCCACTTTCTTTTTTAATAAACTATAAGCTAAAACCAAGTTTTTATTTCATAATGTATTATAATAAGAGCTTCTAAAATGTATATGTGTCTCAGGCGCGTTGTGGAGGGGGGGGGCCGGTACCCCTGTGCCCCCTAGACATGCCCCCCCTAGGCCTCCCTAGAGCCAGATGCAGGCTCTAATTTATTCAACTGTAAACTTACAGATATATTTAGATTTTTTACTTTTCTTATCAATCGACAATGTCACAATTTGTCCATTTTATGATTATTTCTCAAATTCTTTCTTGCTGTCTACCATGTTCATTGCAATTTCTATTGTTATAACCTAGATCTGAAAGACGTTTTATTTTTTCAATCTCTCGACTCTGATTCGACCCGACCAAAAATATATAAAAAACGATATTTCGGATCAAATGTCGTATTCTTTTCAAAGAATTGAAAAACATGAATAAGTTACTTTCTAACCCTTGCACATGCAACAATTATTTTGCATAATTTCGTTTGGTTTAAATGTACAATAAAACTTAAGGAATTGAGTTTTTCATATTTCAAACTAAAATTTAGGTCAAATAATCTAAGTTTAAAAACTCAAAATTTATCCAAAAAGTTTGCGAACATATAGGGATTCGAAAACTCGCGTTTCTGACAAAGACTGAATTCCCTTACCTATATATAAGATGAGCTGTGATGGATAAAACTGCTCCTAAAACTACTCCACTTAACCCGACCCCAGAACTACTAGGTGTAACAGAAGTGTTTTTTGTTTGACTCGCTGTGCTCGGGTCTCTCCTCTGGTCCTCCTTCTTTGTCATATTAGGATAAAAGTTAGAAAAAAACTGGATATCTATTTATCACAAGTGTTTTAGCAGAGAAGCAAAACAAATTTCATCTTATTCTGAAAAAAAAAATTATTTAAAAGAAAATATGAATAAATAGTAATAATAATGAAAATATTAGTTATGATAATAATTATGATAAAAGTAATGATAATGATTATAACAATAGAACAATTGCAATTAATAATAGTTTTAATAGTAAAAATCTTAATAATAAAAATACTATGGTTAATTAATTAACAATAAAGAGACTTTTGTAAGTTAATTAATTAGGTATTTAACCTAAGCTTGATATTTGCCAATACAGTGAGAACCTGAAAACTTTAGAATAGGAGGACTACAATCTTATATAAATTTTATACTGTTATAAACAAAATAATAAGCTTTAGATTAAACATTCTGTACGTACTGTACATTGCACAATTGTGTACTTCATGTTCACTCAACTATTTTAAATCATAAATTTTCTCACTGCATATAAAGCACACGTAATACTTCTGTTCCCTCGGCTTTACTGTACCTCAGCAACGACATTAAGGACAACAAGGAGGGAATTAAATTAGAAAAAAAACATCTTTCTAAAATTTTCCGTGAAATTATTTTATGTTTTTTATTCACACTTGTTTATATTTTTAATGGCAATATTTCACCCTGTTTGATTCCCTGGGCATGTATCTATCTATCTTCATCTTTCGATCTATCTATCTATCTATCTCTAAACCATTGGTTTCTACCTGTTAAGTCACCTGTGTCTCATCTATCTATCTATCGCTGTAAACATCTATCTATCTATCTATCTACCAACATGAGGTTCTATATATTCTTATACAGATTTCTTCTTAAAATTCTTGTAATATAATTTCATTTTACTAATGTTGATATATTTTTCTGTCCTAATCTTCTATATGCATAACCTAAGTTTTTAACAAAATATTTCTTATCAACGTTTTAAACTATCGACACATTTTGGAAAATCCGGTAAACTTAAATAAACAATAAGAAAATAAAAAAATAATGAAAACAAACAAACATCGTGCATATGCAATAAATATTAAAAGATTTGAAAAACTGAATAAACAAGATATCTGTATATTGATCCTCATGCATACATCTATTCATCTTTTTTATCTTTAACATTCTATACTTGAATTGAAAAGAAAAACACAATTTAACAAACACGACGTTTTCAATTGTTGACGATTTTTCAGCGGGAGAGAAAGCACGAAATAAAGATAAAGAAAAAGTTGTAAACGGTATAAGGTTGGTTTGAAGGGGGGGGGGGGGGANAACAGAGAGAAACAGAGAGAAACAGAGAGAAACAGAGAGAAACAGAGAGAAACAGAGAGAAACAGAGAGAAACAGAGAGAAACAGAGAGAAACAGAGAGAAACAGAGAGAAACAGAGAGAAACAGAGAGAAACAGAGAGAAACAGAGAGAAACAGAGAGAAACAGAGAGAAAAAGAGAGAAACAGAGATTTGCGGAGAGAGTTAGAGAGAGAGAGAATTCAACAAAATCTATTTATTCATCGGAGAGAAATGTAGTCGCTTAGTTTCGAAAGAGAAGTACACTGTACAACATGTAGAGGCAAATAAAACAAAATATCATAGACTCGTCTCTTAATTTTTGCAGCATTAATTTAGAGTATGATTAAAGAAATGCCTCCACTAAGGGACGGTATGCATAATGTTATGTCAAATTCTAAACGGTACCATGAACATTTTTCTCTGATCATCAATCATCATATATAGATTAGATATTCAGTTTTCATATGTAGTTTTTCCATAGAAGTGGCGTGCGCATTTCTTGCTTCAACAAAAAAAAGAAAAAATAACAGAATCTTACACTTATAATGCTAGAAAAGCGAAAATATCTTTTAAATTATTGATCAGACTAGAGGTTCAAGGGTACCCTTGTAAATCAGACATGTCACTCTTTTTTTTCAAATGGAGGGTTACTTGAAATTAAAATTATAACCGTCCTTTTAAAAGGTTTTTTGCTTCACCTTGGCAATTTGAAACAAATTCAACTCGTAAACCTTTAAGATTTGAGGAATTCGGAATTATAAATGTTAAAATCTCATCTTTCAGGGATTTTTCCAGAACTAAATATATAGAAGTTAGGGATGGGCAAAGTCTATGAAAACTATTTTCTAAACAATCGTTTTTCATTTTAGATTTCGTTTGGAAAACGATTTCTTATCAAAAATTCATAATCTTTAAATTTTCAAAAATGGTTTTGTGTTTTGAATTATGCCACCTTTAAAGGTAATTTTCGCGAAAAATGAAAAGGCCGGAAAAATATTCGATGGTGATCGTTACTAATTCAGAAAGTTGCAATATTCGACTCGGATGTTTTCATTTGTTTTATAAACGATGCACTTAAAACGACAATTTTTTTCCGCTAGGTGTCTCTATATCTAATATTTTTTGACGTAAGCCTATACATTTTTCGAAAAAACTTCCTTTAACGAATAGTTTTAATGGTTTGATCTGTCATAAAAATTCTAAAAGAAAAATTCAAAAAAAATAAATCATAATAATGTTTCACAAAAATTTCCAAAATAGAAAATCTATATTTGATAAATAAAGGTTTATTAGATACAGTGACCTAATGTAAAAAACTATTTTTACCTTGCAACAAAACATTTTTCAATTATTATTTCAATAGACTTAAATACCTTTCAGAAAAAAGGGAAATAACAATATTTTGAGTCTATATTTGTTCATTTCCTGGAATCTTTTTTTTGAGAAAACCTATTTACGTTTATGCTTATAATAATATGTTTTTAAAACAACCATTCTACTAGACTACACGTGAAAAAAATTGTTGTCCTCAACCCTATCCCGATTGGGTTAGGAAATTGCTGTCCCTAACCCTATCCTGATTGGGCTAGGGGAGTGTGAGACTTGTCCCTTGTCCAACATTTCAAGGCAAGCTTTTTAAAAATTTAAGATAAAAAAGTACATGTCTGAAAAAATTTGAAAAAATAGTTATTTTTACTTTTGACAAATATTGACATGTGCAACATGTTATTCATTACACCCTTTTTCAAAGGCTTTTCAAATATTATAAAGAAATTGAGCCTTTGCCACAAACTCAAATATTCAAACCCCTATATCTTTAGAACCCGATGTTGTAAACCTTTTATATTTCAGACTCCGATTATTTGATTTGACAGAATTCATAGTTGGAAATATCTAAGGACTACAAAATTTGGTTCCAAAGATATAGTGATTAGAAAATCAGAGTTTGTAACAAAGACTCAATTCCTTTTAGATCTGTAAATTAACTAATGAAAAAATTCATAATCTTTAAATTTTCAAAAATGGTTTTGTGTTTTGAATTATGCCACCTTTAAAGGTAATTTTCGCGAAAAATGAAAAGGCCGGAAAAATATTCGATGGTGATCGTTACTAATTCAGAAAGTTGCAATATTCGACTCGGATGTTTTCATTTGTTTTATAAACGATGCACTTAAAACGACAATTTTTTTCCGCTAGGTGTCTCTATATCTAATATTTTTTGACGTAAGCCTATACATTTTTCGAAAAAACTTCCTTTAACGAATAGTTTTAATGGTTTGATCTGTCATAAAAATTCTAAAAGAAAAATTCAAAAAAAATAAATCATAATAATGTTTCACAAAAATTTCCAAAATAGAAAATCTATATTTGATAAATAAAGGTTTATTAGATACAGTGACCTAATGTAAAAAACTATTTTTACCTTGCAACAAAACATTTTTCAATTATTATTTCAATAGACTTAAATACCTTTCAGAAAAAAGGGAAATAACAATATTTTGAGTCTATATTTGTTCATTTCCTGGAATCTTTTTTTTGAGAAAACCTATTTACGTTTATGCTTATAATAATATGTTTTTAAAACAACCATTCTACTAGACTACACGTGAAAAAAATTGTTGTCCTCAACCCTATCCCGATTGGGTTAGGAAATTGCTGTCCCTAACCCTATCCTGATTGGGCTAGGGGAGTGTGAGACTTGTCCCTTGTCCAACATTTCAAGGCAAGCTTTTTAAAAATTTAAGATAAAAAAGTACATGTCTGAAAAAATTTGAAAAAATAGTTATTTTTACTTTTGACAAATATTGACATGTGCAACATGTTATTCATTACACCCTTTTTCAAAGGCTTTTCAAATATTATAAAGAAATTGAGCCTTTGCCACAAACTCAAATATTCAAACCCCTATATCTTTAGAACCCGANTCCTATTTTTAAATACTGTTTTCCTATTTTTAAATACTGTTTTCCTATTTTTAGATACTGTTTTCCTATTTTTAAATACTGTTTTCCTATTTTTAAATACTGTTTTCCTATTTTTAAATACTGTTTTCATAATTTTAAATACTGTTCCTATTTTTAAATACTGTTTTCCTATTTTTAAATACTGTTTTCCTGTTTTTAAATACTGTTTTCCTATTTCTAAATACTATTTTTAAATACTGTTTTCCTATTTTTAAATACTGTTTTCCTGTTTTTAAATACTGTTTTCCTATTTTTAAAATGATTGTAAGTGTAATTTCAATTGAACTTTCCTCCGAAGAAAGCAATGCCCGATTTACAACGGTACCCTTGAAACCTTTAAAACTAATGCGGAAGATTATGCAATTTTTCTCAGCCTTAAAAAGTTTCCATTTCTGGTAATATTTCTTCATGGCTTTCCTGCAATTGAAATGTGTGCAAGTTTCACTTTTAAAATAACCACACTAAAACATTATAATCAGTTCTAAACATTATAAACATGGATATATAATTTATGCTTGATCAAACAAAGATTTAAATGATACCGTTGTGAATCGAGCATTGCCATGTGTTCACTTGAAATTACTCTTATAAACCCCTGTACGAGATTATCGGGTTTATTATATTTACTTAAAAACTCCCTTTCATATAAGATTAATCATAGTTTAGCAAGCTGTATATAATGACTTTAACTTTTATAATACAAAGAATGTCGGTAGTACATAATTTGGTTGATCTATAAGATAGTTACAAACATATTGATTGCAATAAAGAAAAAAAATCTAAAATTTTTATAATTTCGTCAGAAAAAACGTCTCCACATGTGTTTTACAACATACATTTATTATAATGCAGATATGTTTTTTTTCCACTTAGAACAGTTTAGATATTTTTTTATATATTTCAGAGAAGTAAAATTTAAAAATAAGGATTAGTTAATTAGCAAAATAGAAAAAAACGGCTTATTTTCCTAAAACAAAGTTAAGATGGTTGGTGGGAGCTGTATTACAGACTGTGATCTTATTAACAGGTAAAACTAAAGTTTAAAAAAATGGTAAAAGGAATCGAGTTTTTGCCACAAACTCTGGTTTTCTAATGCCTATATCTTTGCAACCGAATGTCGTAGACCTTAGATATTTCAAACTAAAACTCTTGTTGAATCAAAAAAAACCGAAGTTTGAAACATCATAGCTTTAAAGTTTACACTATCAGGGTGCAAATAAATAGGGATTAGAAAATCAGAGTTTGTGGCAAAGACTCAATTCCTTTGTATTTGGTTGGTGATACATTAATGGCTCTAAAAAGGGATGATTCATATGGTGAACTACCCCTCCCCCCATTGGTTCTAGGGTTAAATATTGTTTATAGTTCTGCCGTGAATATCTAAATATTTTACAAATTCTTCAAGTTTTTCTTTGATGGATTTAGAATATATTTTTGAGTGAACATTTTCAATTCTGATTAGCCGTTTTGTGAGTTTTGATCAGACAAACCAACACACAATCAAAAAAAGAGATTAAAAATCTATATAAAAAATACTTAGGACAACTTGTGCTTTACTGACATCAGAAAATCTACAAGAGACTGCTACATCAGCCACACAATCAAAATACTTTAAGATCTATCCAGGAAATTTATCCAAAATTTAACTTTAAAGGGACTGTAAGCGTAATTTCAAGTGACCATCCATGCAAAGATGGCAATACCCGATTCATAACGGTAATCTTAAAAATTTGAAAATAAATAATTTGAAAAATTTGTCGTTTTTCTTGGTTTAAAAGTGTTTGTTTCTGATTAGTCAATACTCATTAGTCATCAAGCTATTGTAATCATTTAAGTTGATTACACTTTTAAGTAAAACCAAGTCACTTAAAATTTCGTTAACAGTCACCTTAAATAATTTTTGATAAATGTTTGTAGAATACTGCTTTAATCCATCATCAGAGGAAGATGACCCATCCTTTACAGCTTATCAATCGGTAGGAATGACACGGTGAACTAGGTTCAATTTTAATCCGAACCAGACCGACCCCTTGTACCGGCCTTGTACCGACCCGGCCCTTGTACCAGCCTTAGTGAAGCACGACAAGTACTGCCCCGCCCCCCTGTTCTATGTCGACCCGGTTTCAACTTTGATGGCATGGACAGACTTTTTACAGAACCTGACCTAGCATAGGCCTACTAGCTTAGTTTAGTGTGATTTATTTCCAAGTTGTTTTGTTGCGGGAATTTCAAGAAAACTGATTCTTTTGTAAAATTTCAATAGAAAAATTGCTAACTTTCTTGGAAAAGGTCAAACATGTCTTCTTTTTTTCACTTGAATTTTGTCATGGACGTTTTTTACTTCCGCGTTTTGTTATTTGAGCGTTTTGTACCCACATCATCAGGATACAAAGGTGAAAGGATTAAAAAACTACAGTTTAATGAAAGTCTTCCTTTATTTTTGTAAAGATTGACCAAAATCTAAAAATGTTGTTTTTAGTTCCATTCGTGTGTTGTGATGCTGATGGTGGTATGTGGCCTTTTTGGAATTACGAGCAATCTGGGGTAAGTCAGTTAGGGGTGGGCACGCCAACACTTTTTTCTAAGACTTTTTTCAAGCCATTCCTTAACGGTTATTAAAATAAGAACGAACTAACTTAGCGGTTCGTCAACAATCTCAACTTTCTTAACGGCGCTAACGGAAAATATTTTAGAAATCGTTAATTGTGCAAGGCGTTAACGAGTTGTTAATGATTGTTCAATGTAAAAATGGCGAGACAAAAAATGCAAAATTAAAATTTAAAAAAACAACACAAAAACACTTAAAAGTGTCATGCACTATCAGATGCAGTTATCGATGTTTTTAATTCTGATCACAGACTATATGATACAGACTGCTAATAAGCTTTCTTAGGGCTGGGCTTAGTAGACCTAAAGTCGTACCGGCTTAAGCGCTCATTGTTGCATATAATACGTCTAATCATGGGTTACTTTTTTATAATTTTTAAAGAAATACTCCAACTTTTTACAATTATTACAATGATGAATTTTTTTTTTTTTGAAGGTTTTGTATTTTATATCCAAAGGATCCTTGAATATAAACGTCTTCTAATTGGTTGTGTACTCCAGTTGTTCACAATGAAACCTGTTGTAGAAAATATGGCATATTCTAGTCTTCGATAGATCTTATCTCTGATTCTGATATAATAAACTCTTATAGCAAAAATCTGCAAGTCACTCTTATTAAGAAACATTATTGAAAATACTTCAAATATTAAGTAGAGTAACATTGATAGATTATTCCATTTCCCGTTATTTTAAAACACTTTCGTTCGAGTCCATTAGCGCCTGAACCAATCAGGGTTCAGTCATGTTATGTTGTCTATTCTGAACCAATAGAAATAGTATGGCGGTAACATCTATGTTTCTATCTAGCTCATTATCCAATTAGAGATATGAATCCTTCAATCGGCGCTGTAAATTTTGGAAACTGATAGTTTTTCATTTTTTAATATTTTAGTCTTTCTGCTTCTTTGAGGGGCAACTTTAAATTTCAACAGCTGATCAAGATCATTCCCTTTGCTGACAGGTATATATGGTTGAATATCAAGATAATTCCCTTTGCTGACAGGTATATATATAGTTAATTCAATATCAAGATCATTCACTTTACTGACTGGTATATATAGTTCAATATAAAGATCATTTCCTTTGCTGACAGGTATATATAGTTGAATATCAAGATCATTTCCTTTGCTGACAGGCATATATAGTTCAATATCATGATAATTCCCTTTACTGACAGGTTCGATATCAAGATCATTCCCTTTACTGACAGGCATATATAGTTCAATATCATGATAATTCCCTTTACTGTCAGGTTCAATATCAAGATCATTCCCTTTGCTGACAGGCATATATAGTTCAATATCATGATAATTCCCTTTACTGTCAGGTTCAATATCAAGATCATTCCCTTTACTGTCAGGCATATATAGTTCAATATCAAGATCATTCCCTTTACTGACAGGCATATATATAGTTGAATATCATGATCATTCCCTTTGCTGACAGGTATATGTAAAAAATACTTCATTTATGTCAGCAAGAGCAACGATCATGAAATTGAACTATATATACCTGTCAGACTCAGCTCTCGCTGACACAAATGAAGTATTGCCATCAAAATCATAATGAAAAAATTAAAAGAGAGAAACAAAAAAAGTTTAATCCAAACATTATTGTTGACATCATTAATAATGAGCACTTATCATCATTATAACCACAATCAGAAAAGCATAAATGGTCCATTTCTAGTGGCTGTAAGTTTGATTTAAAGTTGCAAAGATGGCAATGCAGGCTGAGTCACAACGGTACCCTTTAAACCTTATTATGATCTTGTATAAAGTTGATCTTAATGTTTTTGTTTTTGACATGCGCATCTCTTGCTTAAAAGAAAGACTAGAGAATTAAAATTTTTTTCGAAAACGACAGTATTTTCCATATTTTTGAACTGATAAATGTTTTACTGGTACCAGTATATAAGATAAAAGGCCCTAAAAAATTATGTTTACAGGGTCAAATTGTGATCGAAAGTCACAGTTTTCTGAATGGTTGACAGAATGGTTAAATCCCCGTGTGGTACTATTGTAAATCAGACATTGCCACCTTTGCGTAGAAGGACACTTTAACATACACTTTCAGCCCCTTTAATAACTTTCATCAATGTCAATATTATGATCAAAAATCTTATCAATTTAATTAACTGTAGGAATGATTAAGAATTTATAGAAATATCCAAGAATTTTGTTTCAGTTTGTTCGTTCTCTGCTCAATAATAGATTCCTTACAGAGTACATTCCATACTACAATACCTCAATCCATTCTCAGGATTTACCCCATCGTTCTCTATCCTTTATACAGGTACATTTCATACTATACAATACCTCAATCCATTCTCAGGATTTACCCCTTCGTTCGAAAATTAATATATATACAATTTTGTATAAAAGTAGTGGGTTTAAAAAGATCAAATTCAGCAAATATGCAACCAATCTGAAAACGATGATATCCCAGAGAAAGCTAATTGTAAGTTAGGTTTACTCCAATTCTAATTTTATATTTTTTATTTATATTTTTATAGATTTAATTCATAATATTATTTATACGTCTTTATTGCTTGACCAGAAATTCCACCAATGACAGTGCAGTAAAGTGGTCACGTGATACAGGCGGAGACACGTGACCAGTATACTGCTCTGCCATTGGTGATAGTTCTGCTCACGTGATTTAAGTTTAAGATTTTCTAAATTTTACATATATGAATTTTCGTATAATTTTAACACAGTTTTATATCAGTTTCTCGAGACAGGAACATCAGATATAACTT
>NW_019396236.1:139662-159299 GCF_000591075.1 Eurytemora carolleeae | reverse complement strand
CCCCCCCCCCCCCATCGTTATAGGGTTTAATTGTATGTATCGAGATCAATGCTTGATCTCTAACATTTTGTATATATTTATTTATATTTATTTATTCTGTATGGTAATCGTATTCAGAGAGGGGTTGAAGGGAGCTCTAGTAAGGGGAGGGATAACTGTTATGGCGATATGTAAAGGAATAGTTTTTTATAGATTCTCAAATTTAAAGTGTCCATAGTGGATATTGAGATCAAACGATCGAGATTATGAGTGTCTAATACACCAATATACTCCCAGCTTAGATTCAATTGTTTTTCAATTCATTCCTTATCATATATATAGGCTGTAAATTAAGCAGAGATTCCAATCAACTTGTTTAGGAAAACCAAGGATGGAGATTATTATAAATTACTTTTTCTTTGTTTTCCGATTTGCTTGCTATCCAATCCACTATATATTCACTATTTCACCTTTATGCTGTGAACATTCCCTATTTTAAGTTTTTTATTGGATGTCGTATTTTTCAACCTTTTAATCTTATTCCAGCTTGATATATCGATGATCAATATATGTATATAATGTATGTATATATTTAGTATATATTTTAAATATTTACTTATCTCTTTATATTATTGTCTACTTATAATTTATTCTTTTCTACAAATGTGC
Organism: Eurytemora carolleeae; assembly: GCF_000591075.1. Classification (NCBI taxonomy): domain Eukaryota; kingdom Metazoa; phylum Arthropoda; class Copepoda; order Calanoida; family Temoridae; genus Eurytemora; species Eurytemora carolleeae. The sequence goes on along the minus strand of NW_019396236.1, from coordinate 158,651 downwards.
GTATATTAGCATGCTTCATTCACAATGATACCCTTTCAACCTTTACTTGAGTAAAAATGTGGAAGATATTGTCGTTTTTCTTTGTTGACTAGTTTATAATTGCAAGTCTATATGAAAAGCCACAATTGAAAACTATCAATTTTCTGATATCTTTATTTTTCCTGATCAGACAAAGGATTATTTGGTACCATTGTGAATTTGATGCTATAAATGGAGGGTCACTTAAGTAAGTGTACACATTAACCCTTAAAAGTCTTTTTTATTATTTTTTGTGTGTTTATTTTCATTTAATTGAGAGCTAGGAGCAAATTGGAAATTCCCATGTTTTGTGATTATACGTACTTAGCTTAGATAAGATTAAAGAGACTGCTCTGCCATCTACGAGTTGCTCTAAGAGCAAACTACTGTAATTATATTGATCTAGGATAACTGATATATCTGTCTTACAACGAGTTACTCTAAGAGAAAACTACTGTAATTATATTGCTTTAGGATCATTAACAGCTATATCTGTTTTAGAACTAGTTACTCTAAGAGAAAACTAATGTAATTTATATTTGCTCTTAAATCAGTATCAGCTATATCTGTCTTACAAAGAGTTGCTCGAAGAGCAAACTACTGCTCTTGTATCATTATTAGCTAATTTGTCTATCTATTAGTTGCTGCTCTAAGAGCAAAATACTGCTCTTGTATCATTATTAGCTAATTTGTCTATCTATTAGTTGCTCTAAGAGCAAACTACTGTAAATTATAACTGCTCTAGGATAACTATCAGCTACTCTGTCCTACTAAGAGTTGCTCTTGGAGCAGAACTACTCTATGGTGATCATGAAGAAAACTCTGGAAAATTCTCGGCCACCAGGTGAGCCCTCGAGCTCAGACCAGGTGAGCCCTCTAGCTCAGACCAGGTGAGCCCTCTAGTCAGAGCTATTCATGCCATCAAACTGTGATTTTTCCTAATCAATCTAAGTTTGAAACACCAAAGGTTTACACCTTCAGGTTCTAACAGAAGGATTAGAAATTTGAGTGTGTGGCAAAGACTCAATAACTTTAATGATTTAATGTTTCCAAAGAAATCAAATTTACACAATTTCTGTTGGAACAAAAAAATAAATATTTAAAGAAAAACTTCATTTTCAAAAAATACAGCTTGCATAATTTCCAGATGGTTCTCATGTATTCAATAACAAAATCAAATATCTGCAGAATTCCATTATCATGGTAGGTTATGAAAACGACATTTTATGTATTTTTTTGATTTCTTCAATGTTCTAGGTTATACTGTAGTATCCTAGTAATTCAAAATAGTTTCTTCTCCTCAAAAGCTCTTTAACGAGTTTGAATGAAAACATGTAAGATTTATAAACAAAGGGAAAGGAAATGAGTTTTTGCCACAAACTCTAATTTGTAATTCCTTTGTCTTTGCAACCCGATGTAGTAGACCTTAGATATTACAAACTGTGAATTTTGTTAGATTAAAATGTCTAAGTTTTAAATATCAAAAATTTATGGCATTGAATGGGATAGTTAAAAACGTCATTATGTCCGATGTAACATTAATTCAATTAGGTCTATTGTCATTTAATGAACAGGGCCAAACTCTTATAGTCACAACCAACCGAGGTAATAATGCAAGGAAAGACGGATGTCTGCAGCCTGACATGGAATCCATTTTCACATAAAAAATCAATGAAATTTTCTGGTCATAGGGAACTATTACATGAATTTTCAAAATTATCAAAATTTAATGCTTTTAACCTCCTCGGATACTAAACGAACACTGATGCATCTATTCTTGTTTACAAATTCCGCCCAGAGAGAACTGGTTTTAATATGTAAGCAGAGACACGACCGCAATTAACTATCCTTGCATTAGTACCTTGGTCACAACCAGGATAAGATGGAATACGAGTACTTTGAAATTCTCATAAAGCATAAAGGATTTGAAACTTTACCACAAACTCTGATATTCTAATTCCTTTATCTTTGCAACCCAATGTCGTAAACCTTTAATATTTCAAACTTTTGATTGTGTTACAGATCAATAAACTCATAGTTTGAAGTATTAAAGGTTTGAATAATTGGATTGCAAAGATATAGGTAGTAGAAGTTTTGAGTTTGTGACAAAGACTCAATTCCTGTGCAACAGAAAATCTACAGTTAAAAATGATTGAAATTTTAACAACCAAAAAATAATATATTTATTATTGAAATAGACTTAGGTTTAAATGCTACCGTTGTGGCCCGTACATACCACTCTATAAATAAAGGATAACTAGAAGTAACGTGAACAGTTCCTTTATCTAAAATTACGTCTACAGTCCATTTATTTTAAATTATGTCTACAGTCCCTTTATTTGAAATTACGTCTACAGTCCCTTTATTTGAAATTATGTCTACAGAAATTATGTCTTTTGTCCCTTTATTTGAAATTATGTCTACAGTCCCTTTATTTGAAATTATGTCTACAGTCCCTTTATTTGAAATTATTTCTACAGTCCCTTTATTTGAAATTATGTCTACTGTCCCTTTATTTGAAATTATTTCTACAGTCCCTTTATTTGAAATTATGTCTACAGTCCCTTTATTTGAAATTATGTCTACAGTCCCTTTATTTGAAATTATGTCTACAGTCCCTTTATTTGAAATTATTTCTACAGTCCCTTTATTTGAAATTATGTCTACAGTCCCTTTATTTGAAATTATTTCTACAGTCCCTTTATTTGAAATTATGTCTACAGTCCCTTTATTTGAAATTATATCTACAGTCCCTTTATTTGAAATTATGTCTACAGTCCCTTTATTTAGTCCCTGTTTGAGCCTGCTGGTCGCTGTGTTATTAAACACTGGAAAGTTCCTAGAAGTGGAGCTAGGGGAACTATGCTGGGATTTCAGGGAATCAGCTGGAAATTGATGAATTGTGAGACCTGAGCTGGGAACTTTTGATTGGTGGATATCGGGATTAATACTTGATCCACTCTTTTTCTTTATCTTGAGATTAAATAATGCTTGTTCTCCTCTTGTTATTAATCTCCAGATTAATTAACTGATCGGGATTAAGGATATCCCATTCAAAAGTTTTCAGCTCTGTCCTGAAAACTGGATATCGAGATCAATGCTTAATCTCCTATTTTTGTTAATCTTAAGATTATATTAATCTTTAGTTTGTTTCCCGGAAAGTTTCTAAAATATAACCAATCTTAGTGGTGTATCCAGAAACCGGGAAATTTTAAATTTTTTATGTTCATTGGACTTTTATTTTAACGATAACATTGGACTTTTATTTTAACGATAACATTGGACTTTTATTTTAACGATAACATTGAACTTTTTAAGTAACGATAACATGAGTCAAACAGTCGTTTTCCTATTCCACAGTTTTATGAGCTCAACTGTATTCATATCTTTAACATTACACCCTTTTACTCTGAATAAACATCCGATCATGTCTTTAAAAAATTCAAAACTTTAAATTATTTTTATCAGCTTTAGCTTTTAAAAAGTAATTATAGCAAATTGTCAACAATTTTTGATTTTTTTTGAACTTATTGTTTCATGCTTTTAAATAAGCGTTTTGTTTTGATTTAACTTTGTCATTTATTGTTTGATGCGGGAACATGTTATTATTTAATATTTTCAAGCATTAATTTTTATACATAAAACATAAATTGTCGACATTTTCCCTGGCAACACATTTTTACTTTCATAAACTGAAACCTTCCATGATTAATGTAAATTGCCACAAAAAAATGAATTCGATCGGTTTAGTTGTTTTGGCGTTTATTGGATATCAAACAGACAAACAAGCTAAATTTATAAATGCACTGTTTGTAATTTATTCTGTGATAAAGAACATTTTATTTTTTATTTATTTTCGAGCGGATAGTGCAATTTGCAAACACAATTTGTCGACATTTTTTATCAGGGCAACATTTTTAAATTTAATAGACTTAAACCAATTTCTTGGATTCATGTGAGTATAGATAGACAACAAAGCAAATTCTGGTGTTCTCATATTGTTTTGCTATGTTTGTAATTCTTTTTATAAAGAATGATATATACTTTGGAGAAAAAAACTCAGCGGGAGCGGTTGAACCAGCGGTTGAGATCTAGCCTAGACTCTACGCAGTTCATAATAAGAAATTAAGAAGAAATTTACAATTTGTTCACTAAATCACACTTTTTCAACAAATGAAATATAATTTTTCATGAATAACGTTTTCAGATTTTTTAGCATTTTTTTTAAGTGCCTTTTTTCTTAAACTAAATGTTGTCTTGTCTTTTCCTGCGCTTTCCTTAGGATTTCCTGTTTTCAAAACATATTTTATATTTGATGTAACTTCAAAATTGGGCTTTTTTAAAATTTTCAATTTGAAAAAACCCCCAAAAAACAAGATTTTGAATTCGGAAAAAACCCAAAAGAACACTCTGTAATTTAGTTTTGAATCTATAGAATTGTCAATTTTTTTGCTGGAAAAAAATTTAAAGATTTTTTGGAATCTTCTTTCAAAGATCTAAATAACTAAAATATGAAAAGTAAAGTTTTGAAGATAATTAAATAATAATGAATTACCAAAGTTTTTTAGATTTGCATGTTTTACAGGTCACCCTGTACAAAAAAAAATTCATAAATTGAATTGAATATAATTACAATTAAGTTTTGTTTTGACAAGATCCTTCTAAAACAACTTCACTAATAGTTAATGGTCTCGTCAGTCGTCACTAATAATGGGTTTAAATCGCAACCTTTCCTGGATTCATGTGAGCCAGACAGACAAATGCTGGTGTTCATATATTTGTAATTTATTTTTTGATGGAGACCATTTATTATATTTTCAAGCTGATTCTTTAGAGGATGTAGCTGTGGTTATTTTCACCAGTAAGTTACAATATCTTGAACAGAGATTTCCACAAGAGATAATACTTTAAAGGAACTGTAATACAAGCGTAGTTTTGAATAAACAACTTTATACAGAAATAAATGTACTACAAGAGTTTGAATGTTTCTGAAGATTTTGCCAAAACCTTGGGGTCTGGGTAGGATTTATGTTTTTTTTTTGGAATTGCAAGTTTACTAGAAATCAAGTATTTTTATTTGACAGCTTCTCATTGTTTTCATGTTTATGTGTATTCATGCTGTTTAAAAGCTTGATATAAATCAAGATTGATTGTATTGATATATGCAACGACGACTGTACTGTATTATTTTAGATATTTTATCAAAACAACTTCAATCTGGAGTAATGAGACTTACGTGTATCTTTACGCTTCAGTCACTTGGATAATCTGCACAGGTAAAAGGGACTGTATACGTAATTCTATGTTAAAAGGGGCATTTACACGTATTTTAATTAGATCTTTATAGCAGTAGGTTCCGGTACCTCTTAGAAGGGCTATTAGATAACAGGGAGTAGGATATCGTCGTTTATATGTCTGAAACAGATAAAACCTTTCTTTTTCCTTCCTTACTTTGGGAATTATCTTAAAGGGAGTGACCGGCTATGTAAGGTAGTTGTGAGTATGCAGTGCTGTGGAAAACTTCTTTCGGATTCATTTAGACATATTAAACTTTTTAAAGATCTGTAAATTCTGAGTTTGAGCGCAAATTCGACGTTCAAAATTCCTACTTTGTGGGTGGATACTTTTTCAGAATTGTTTTTTTGTAATTATTAAATAACGACAACGAAAAATAAAGTAAAATTTATAAAGTAATCTAATCAGATGGATAGGAACATATTTCTCAAAAAAAGAAATTTGTCAATAAATCAATGCTTAAATCCATTATTTCATTATTATATTGAATTTCTTATCTTCTTTAAATTTATTTGCAGATTTCTTCAAATTCTTCAAATGTCGTCTTTATTGTAGCACTTTTTTTACATTTATATCGTCGTTATTTAATAATTTCAAAAAACTTATTCTGAAAACATATCCACCCCTTTCAGGCTGAAAGGGAGTTTAAAGTGTAAAAATCATGTAAATGTTCACAAATTATATACAATGAGTACAATAATACAGTATGTTCCCTAGACTATCCATTTCAATTTCGATTTTTTAAAGCTGTTAATTAAACTTTATAAAATGAATTAGGTGAATAAAAAACATCATTTGATTTATAGTTATAACGGAAAATCATCGTTTGTAAAGTGAAAGGCATAATTTGGTTTTCTTTTGATAGTAATTTTAGATTTTCTATAAAATGATGTTCTAGGGCCCAAAAGGTTATATAGCGCAAATATGTGAAGTACACCTGCAGTATGGAAACAGTACAACAAAATGGCCGTTTTACACTTTGTAATAAATTCCACACTAATATATTTATATTCTATTCTCTTGGTTATGAATCCTTCAATCGGCGCTATCAGTAAATGGACATATTTACTTCTACTGAATCTAAAGAGAAAAACTTGTTAAGTCATGTTTGTGTCTTCTGTCTTCGATGACAATGATGAGACAAAGAATACATTAATGGTACCTTTGTCATTGGAACCTGATAAAGTGAAAGTTTATATAAAAGTTTGAATAAGGGTTTCCAAACCAGTTTCCAACGCAAGTAGATTCTACTTAAAGGGACAGTAAAGGAACAATGAAAGGGGGTATAGGCTGAAAGCTAATCACTTTAGCTTTTGATCGCGACCCATGAAAGTTATATCTGATGTTCCTGTCTCGAGAAACTGATATAAAACTGTGTTAAAATTATACGAAAATTCAAATATGTAAAATTTTGAAAATCTGAAACTTAAATCACGTGACCAGAACTATCACCAATAGCAAAGCAGTATACCCGGTCATAAATAACAAGTGTACTGCAGTTTTCAGAGGTAAATAACAAGTGTACTGCAGTTTTCAGAGGTAAATAACAAGTTACTGCAGTTTTCAGAGGTTCATGGATTTAGATATAACCTTGCTCGTGGATTTCTTTCTTGATTAGGATGACGACATTTAACCGCAATAAAGAAATATTTTCAGGTGACATTAGTGAAGTCGAGCTGACCCCCTACCAACCAAATCATGTTCACAAACTCCGTAAAGCAATGAGGAAGAACATGCCAAAATTTATTTATTGGTTAATAAAATTTTCAGGTTTTTTAGATATTGAGAAATCTAAAACTGTAGAGTTTTTCTTTCTTCATTTTAAGTACAGTGAAACCCCCTAATAACGAATACATCGGAAGAATTTATCAAATGTCGTCTTGACAATTTTTCAATGAGTTTTATACTATATTACGTAAATTATTTGCGAAAGTAAATAAATAGCCATGAATTTGAGAGAACAGTTTTAAAGAGTTCCATATAATCATTTAATTAAAAAACTAAATATCCGCAACATTCCATTATCAGAAAGTGAAAAATACGACTTTGATGAATTCTTTCGATGTTTCACTGTATATAATTCTTAAAATCACAACTGAAGGTGTGGTTTCTTTCAGCATTTTAAAATGTTCATCTGATATTAAGATCAATCTCACCAAAAAAGTTCCGATTTCTGATACTTTCAATGAAATAATTCTTTTTAATTTTTCATTTACAATTTTCTGATGTTCACTATTCAGATTGTATTATGTTATGGGAATCTGCTTCGTGGTTGTCTACATACCCAGGTAAGATTTACACACGCACCTAAAAGTAAATTCAACCTATATGAAGCATAAAGCCTGACCGTGTCAACCTTGTTGCACCGGCTAGTCCTGACCATAGAGTTAGGCACAGTACAAACTGGGACCGGAAAGATTGACTCGGCTCTGAAAATCAAATGAGGGGAGTGCTAGATTTATTTCTGAACAAAATAATCCTGATTCAGGAACCAAAAGACGCGTCGTATTAAGATAGATATTGTTTTCTGTTTTGTACTAGATTTTCTTTCCCTTGATTGCTATTGAGAAGTTATTCTGAAATCTCAGGGAGGGGCTACCTACGCCCCCCCTGAATCAGTCAGAGGGGTGCAAAGGTCCTGCCGGCCCCTTGTACACGCCCCTGGTAGGTTTTAAAATAAAGTGTTCCTATCCAAGCTATCCTCTGTTCTTAATCCTTTATCTCATTATTTTAATAATTATCATAAATAAACAATTTTAAACCTTGAAAAACCGACATTAATTTCCACATTATTGATCAGGCAAAGATTTCAAGGGCACCATTGTGAATGCAGCATTGTCCTTTGTAAATATAGGGTCACTTTAAAAATGTTGATTTGTTCAGGACATGTGCCAGTTGTTTTGAGTTCTATTCCGTGGATAAGGCAGTAATATCATAAACAATAAATAAAAAAACTTTTTTATTTCTTCTTTATCTCTCCTATTTTTATTCCTAATTCCACTTTAGTTAACTTGTATACTATACCATTATTTTAAATATTCTAAAATGTATTCAAAAAGAAAACATGAAAAGAAATATGAAATTTGATATTGTCATATTTTCTCCTCAATTTTGTTATCACCGCAATTTGAAACCATACCCTGGAAACTGTTATATAATGTATAAAAGAAACAAACTCAAATTTGTTAATCCTAATTCTTTGCAATCTGATGAACCTTTGATATTTCAAACTTAACTTATTTGAGCAATGCAGAATACTTTGTTGTAACATCTAAGGTTTACGACATTGGATTGCCAAGATATAGGGATTAGAAAATTCAAAGCTTCAAAGACTCAATAAATTCAACAAATTCTTAAAAATATTGCCAATTCAAAATTGTAACAAATAAACTAATATATCTAGAATTGTTTAGTTTTCCTTACGTTAAAGTCAACCCTGAAAAAAAATTCTGGTAAAATTTAATTTAAAACAAATATTTTCGAGGAAAAAAGAATAATTCTGAAAATTAAATTGATTTTTAAACTTCAGAAAATTATTTCTTGTCAAGTTTAGACTTACTTTCTCTTCCATAGATGAAAGTTTAGCAAAAATTTCACTTCAAGGGACTGTCTACGTAATTTCACTTCAAGGGACTGTCTACGTAATTTCACTTCAAGGGACTGTCTACGTAATTTCACTAAAAGGGACTGTCTACAAAATTTCACTAAAAGGGACTGTCTACGTAATTTCACTAAAAGGGACTGTCTACGTAATTTTAAGCAACTCCCCCCCTCTCCCATGGTTGCATACCCGGTTCGTGACGATATACCCTTTTACACTTTATCAGAGCCGTATGTGAGGGGATCAATATAAAACCGTTTAGTTTTAAACCCTAACAATTTGTTTCTTTTTTTCAATTGGAAATTATCGAAACTCAGACAGAAAAAATAAATATTTCTTTTTTAAGGGTAACTTTGAGAATTGTGCATGCCCCCCTTTTTTAATATGAAGGATCCCGCGAGATCATGTTGACAGCCCCTTTAACCCTGTCACCAGGAGGGGGGGGGTTTCCTCTTCCCCACTTCGTTTTTTCTAAATAATTTAAAAACGTCTGACATTAGAACGTTCAAACTTCTTCACTTTTTTAACATCATAGCTGTGAACAAATTTTGCAATATTACGGGTTCGGTTTATAACTTTTTTATTAATTAGGCTACAGGGCTAACATTTTTATGTTACTATTTTTCATAATCAAAATAATTATTTTGAACCATTTTTTCGACGTACTTTTTAAACTTTATCAAAATTCCCCTTTGCACCATGTCCTTAACAATTTTAGTTAGAGGTTTAATTTCTATTTAATGAGCAGACCTTGAAAAGTTAGACTAAGGATATGTATCACACTCCCCTATCTCACCTCTAGTGCAAAATCATATAGGGGGTTGACCTCCCCCCCCACGGTGGGGTCAGGGGGGTGACTGGTTTTTGTCACATACTTATACCTTTCATACATTTTTCTTTGAATGGATCCTGTTAACCCTCAATATATTTAGATGTTGTTTTTGTTTAAGCTTACTATTTCGGGGAAAAAACAAATACTCTTTAGCTTTTTTACACAAAATTACATCGTATTCAAGATAATCTAGATCTATAATAGATTCTAACCGCCATTAATCAAAGATGTAGAGGCGCCACGAGCCCGCTCAAGTACTGGTTTGGTCTCTGATTCGTGTATAAAAAACCCCATTTTAAGAGTTTTCACGGAAATTCCCAGTTTTCCGTCATATTTTAGAACTTCAACACAACATTACGAGGACTTAGAGACTTCTCTCAAAAAATATTACTCAAGCGACCGACCCATTTTTTGACTTGAATAATAGGTTTAAATTGTAAACATTGCGTTATAACCCCCTACCCCCTGATATCCAATTGTGGCCCCTATATTAGACCAAAATAGCCATGCCCGGACAGGATTAATGCATAGAATGACCAAAAAGCAAAGATATTGAATTCAAAATTTTACTTCCAAAATTGTGTTTAATGGTTGGCTGGAGTAGATACTTGAATGCCGAAAACTGAATCTCGATTTCTCGCCGCTCTGGTTTCTCTACTCTTCTAGCATAAACCAGGGTCTTCAGGTAAATTTTCAAAAAAAATTTAATTTTCAAAAAAAAATTTAATTTTCAAAAAAAAATTAATTTTCAAAGAAGATTTCAAAGTTTGAAAAAAGGTTTCAAAGTTTGAAAAAATATATTATATAGTTTGAACGAAATATTTCAATGTTTGAAACAAATGTGTGTGCCAATTCCCTGGTAACACTTTGTGACCTCGTAGCTCCTCTAGTATTTATTTTACTCACAAGGATGAAAAAGCAAATTTATCCGGGGCTACATTATAAACTAAAAATATTTTGTTCATCTCAAAAACTCTTTAACTCGTTATGTTTATGTATGTTCAGGTGGTTCTTGCATCAAGCAATACAGGGATTATTATGCTCTCGCACAGACTCAATATACAGTAATGTACACAAGAAGTAAACAAAGTACATGGAAGTAAACATTCCAAATAAACAAAGTGCATGTGAGTACACTACAAAGAAACAATGTATGTGAGTACACTGCAAAGAAACAATGTACATGTGAGTACACTCCAAAGAAACAAAGTACATGTGAGTACACTACAAAGAAACAATGTACATGTGAGTACACTTCAAAGTAACAAAGTACATGTGAGTACACTCCAAAGAAACAATGTAGATGTGAGTACACTCCAAAGAAACAAAGTACACGTGAGTACAATACAAAGAAAAAAGTACATCATGTGAAATTAAAAGAAGCAATGAACTTATAACAATGTGCGAAGTACTTAGTGCACATAATGAAGTTCAGTGCATGTTTACAACGAGTACGTAAACCATATACTGCGATGAAGAAAGCTTATACAAGGAAGGAAAACATAGATATACAAGAATTTATCTAGGAAGGAAAACATAGATATACAAGAATTTATCTAGGAAGGAAAACATTGATATATAAGAATTTATCTAGGAAGGAAAACATAGATATACAAGAATTTATATAGGAAGGAAAACATAGATATACAAGAATTTATATAGGAAGGAAAAAGATATACAAGAATTTATATAGGAAGGAAAACATAGATATACAAGAATTTATATAGGAAGGAAAACATAAATATACAAGAATTTATATAGGAAGGAAAAAGATATACAAGAATTTATGTAGGAAGGAAAAGTTCAGAACTAAGGTACTGGATCATTTGAAAATGTTTTAAAACATACAGTTCACGATATTCTGTCAAATGAGTCTACCATATTCAGTACGTATTACGTTTAACATTACCTAAACTTCCTTATAGAGAAAGAAATCAACTCACAAGAATGTTAAATTGTCTTTTCGGTGGCCGAATTTAAAGAATTTGAGCGGCGGTTTAAATTTAAGCCGCGGCTTAAATATGGTTGGTTCCACTTAATATTGTATCAAATGTTTCAAGATTTAAGCCAGCGCTAAATTCAAACTGGGTTTTGGCGAATTTTGGCGGATTTAAACCGCAGCTCAAATTCTTTAAATTCCATCTCAGATCAGATATACTTATGCTCAAGTTCGGCATGGTGGCCGGTGGGAAAATTGTTTTTAATCTTTATGACAGAAACAATCCCAAGAATTAACGAGAGTCAACCCAGACCGAAATATATTTTCAATAAATGTGGAACTAACATCTACTTTTTTACACTACAGAGGTTTTGTCCTTCACCATCACCGAATTTTAAAAATTACAAATATATAATTCACAAGTATAGAAATGCTGAAAACTTTTGTTATTTTGACCAGCAAAAGCGTTTTGCTTTGCTCTTGAATTTTTAAATTGAAGAAGTCTTTTCCTTATTGTGGAGTTTTCCAGGGTTTGGTTTTTAAATGTGAGAAAAGGTTTCTCAGTGCAGTATCAACATTAAAATTATTAATATACACTTCAAAATGAGTTTTTCGATATTCTAGAAATACATGTTTCAAATTAATATTGTAAAACAAAATCAAAACTGTCTTTACATCTTTGAAATATTTGGTCTTGAGAATATTGAAATCAGTATTTTTATACAATATATTTTCTGATATAATTACATAATGTATTATGAACGTTAAATGTGTTATATAAAATCAAATTACCGAGGTGATGATTTTATGGTGTTCCGCCGATTCTAAAAATAAAATGGTATTATGTAAAAGGATCAAGGGGAGGTATTAGTATTCAATTTAGGTTTAAAATATGTTTGATTACTAATGCGAAACAAACTTACAATTTCTGAGATTTCTATTGATAAAAAAATTAAACCGTTAAAACACTTTCTTTTACTAAATAATTATATTGGTGCAAATAACGTTTATTCAAAACTTAATTTTTTCAAATATTTTTAACAAGATCTTTTTTGTATATTTTTAATGGTGGTGGTTGGTGTTAACTGATTAAATAAGAATACAGTACAGTTTTTAGTGACATGGTGATAAAAATATGTTTTGGGGGATTTCAAGTTCATTAAATAGTTGAATTTTACTTGGCTTTTCAAATCGATTTCTGTAAATAAATAAATAAATGTGATGTCGTTTCAATGTGTCCAAAAAGCTGTGAAAAACAAAATTGTTAAACATTTGTTGTGATTTGTAAATTGTGATGGAAACATATTTAACCAGTAATTATTGTTAAAAAGCATGTTGAGAATAAAAAAAGTTGATATGTTTACATATTATTTTGGCAAAGTTCATAGAGTACATATAAGAATATTTCAGTGTATGCATATAAATTTACAGAATACCATATATTTAGTCACCATAATTCGTTTTTAATGTTAGTGCACAGTTTTTGCAGAGGTTATCGTTAGTGGAAGGTGGACATAAATTAGACTATAATTAATTGCTCTGAGTTTTCATTATTTGTGTGGCAAAAAGTCGTTTTTGGTATTTTGAATGGTTTTCCAGCAAACCAATCAGAAAACAGTATTCTAGTAAGCCAATCAGAAAAAAAGGTTTCTAGTCAGCCAGTCAGAGACCAGTATTCTACTTAGCCAATCTGAGACCAGTATTCTAGTTAATCAATTAGAGCCCAGTATTCTAACCAGCCAACCAGAAAACAGTATTCTAGTCAGCCAATCAGAAAACAGTGTTCTAGTGAGCCAATCAGAGACCAATATTTTAATCAGCCAATCTGAGACCAGTATTCTAAGTTAACCAATTAGAGCCCAGTATTCTAGTCAGCCAATCATTAAACAATATTCTAGTTAGCCAATCAGCAAATAGTATTCAAGTCAGCCAATCAGAGACCAGTATTCTAATCTGCCAATCAGAGACCAGTATTCTGGTCAACCAATCAGAGACCAGTATTCTAGTAAGTTAATCAGAGACAAGTATACTAATCAGCAAATCATAGACCAGTTTTCTGCTAAGCTTATTAGAAAGCAGTATTCTGATTGGTTATTAAATTAAACTTGTGTAACATAATTGCCCGGGAAGGTTCCAAATATCCCAGTCCGTTGTGATGTTCCCACAAACCAACCATCGTCACATTTCTCCATTACGAAAACAACATCGCCTGAATAAAAAAAAGATTTAAGTTGCGTACAGGGTGTCCCAAAAAATGATAATATGCACTGGTGACCAGAAAACTCGCAACTCATGTCCTCTTTATTATTCAACTGTAAAAAGGAATGTCATTAGCATTTTGTTCGCTCGCGAAAATGCGAAAAATTTTCGCGAAATTTCGCTTCAATTTGTTTCGCGAAAAATACTAAGCAAATATTGCGAAAATTTCAAAAATTCAGCTTTTTAAGTGGAATGGGTCTGTAAACATTGTAAAATAGCAGTGTTTCTATTCCACAGTTCTGCTGTAGAATTTAACATTATTTCTGTTTACCTTCAAATAACTCAACTTCATCTTCATTCTGTGGTTTGTAATTGTACATAGCTCTGAACCTAATTTTAAAGATATAAATAAACATAAAAATTCATCAATAACTGTGGAATTGATTTTAAATTATTAAGGAAAATGTAGGAATAAAGGAGATCTATTTATTTGATTCCACTTGTACTCAGGCACACATGTACGCTTTCTTTATTACTCAATTGCATATGGGTTAAAGAACTAAAGAGCTGGGTTAGGGTGAAAACAAGGATTAGTTGAATGTCCTTACGGTTGTGGTTGAGGTTTATCCTGGTGACCAGAGAGAGAGGAGGTAGGACGGGATAGGGTTGAGTAGGGGGACATCGTTCCAATAGATCTAGTAGCATCATTATTATCATTAATTATATATGACTCAAATATGCTATCCGATCCATGCATTGTAATCTGTTGAAGAACTATTCATATATCTAAGCAATCTAATTTTTAATAACAATTCAAATATGATGATTGGTTGTTAAACCGTAATTTCAAGTGACCCTTCAAGCAAAGATGGCAATAGCGACTTATATATTAATGTTCATAATTTTGAAAACTGATCATTTTCAACTGAGGTTTCTCTACAAAAGGTATTTGCGCATTTCTACTGCAGGGAATGTATCGGAATTAAATATTTTTAAACCTGTAAAAAACAACGATATCCTCCACCTTATTGATGCGATAAAGGTTTTAATCGGGCACTGCTATCTTTGCGCAGGTGCTCATTTGACAGTCTCTTAAAGATAATTTAATTCTACCTGGATAAGTCCATATTATTAGGTATATAAGAAGAGGAAGGTTGGATTCCAGTTTTCAGAATAGAATGGGCAGCAGGGGTTCCAGCAGGCTTAATATTCTCTTCATTCTCAACCTTTAAATATGATTATAATTGTATTATAATCACCGTGAACTAGACAGTGGAGAAAAATAAAATTTGGGACGACTTTGTAACCTTGTAGTTCCTCAAGTTTAGAATTTATGCTCAAGTATGAAATGCAAATCTATCCGATTTATTTATCAAAATTCCATTGTTCATGAAGAGGAGATAGGATGGAAAACGTGAACCTTAGTTTAGTTTAGTGACGTTCATGCAGTGTGGTTGTGTTGAATCATATTAAAGTTACGAAATATTAAAAATTGCATCGTAAGATGAGACAACTGCCACACTTTTAGTTTAATATCTCCATATTTTTACATCCTGTAGGGGAAAATTCAAACTTTGACTCGATAATTCAACAGAAATCATAGTTTGAAATAACTTACAACTTCGGGTTGCAAATATATTGGAATTAGAAAATTAGAGTTTATGGCAAGAACTCAGGTTCTTTTTAGACTAAAGATAAGTAGTTAAACTATGTATGACTAGTCCAACTACTATTTACTAGTATCACTGAGAATAAAATCAGCTTGAATAAGTAATGGTTTAATTTGATCTTTGTCGCTGAATAAACTAAAATTTTGGTGAAAATATTTTGTCCAAAGTTACAAAACAAAGATATATTCTGAATCCAATCTTTAAAATTACAATTTCTCTATTTCAAATTACAGTACTATACAGAATTCCTCATAATATTGTTCAATTCAAACCAAAGATACGTGAAGACAAGAAGCTGTTTCAAATTTCTCAAATTGTCTAATCCCGATATCTATGCAACCTGATGGTGTAAACCTTTGATATTTCAAGCAATTCATGATTTAAAATATCCAAACCTGGATTATTTCATCTTACAGTTTAAAGGACAACGACATTAGGTTACAAAGGTTTAATTGTATTATCGGAATGCATTAACAGTATGTAGATGTGAGAAGCATAAATAAAAATCAAATCAAAAGATTATTTAGAAAACAAATGAAGAAAAAATGTACACTCGTTATTTTTAAAACTGCGTAAAAAGTAGAATATTTAACAAACGACAAATATTACAAAATTTAAAAAGATTAAAAATATTTAAGTTAAAAAAGCAGGTTATACAATATTACACAAATTTGATACGTTTGATAAAAATTTTCAATCGTTAAGCAAAATTAAAAAGTAAAACGAACAAAATTATATTCAAAAAATATTTGAATAGAAAAAATAGAATTTGATAAAAATATACTTACTTCAACATAAGAAACAGGGAATATTCCTTTTCTGCTTCCGATCCTTCCTTCAAACCAGTTTTTATCTATCCGACGCGTTATCGTTAGCAGCTCTCCTGTTGTATTATATTTTTGATTGTTTATTATTATTATTATTATTATTATTATTATTATTGTTATTATTATTTATATTGTTATTATTATCATTATTATTATTATGATTATTATTATTATTATTATTATTATTTTTATTATTATTATTATTTTTATTCTCACCTTTGATCAACGAGAGCTCCATAGGGGTTTGTGCAGCAAAATTAAACTTTGCTCTCCCCAACTCTCCTTCCATACTCTTCTCTTTACGAACCAGGCTTCGGGTCTAAATCATACAATTAAAGAGACTGTGTATTAAATTTCAAGTGGACTTTAGCTTTAAAAAAAAACGTCCGGCTTTTACTTTACACAAGGTTGAAGAAGTGCAATAAGATAGGAAGACATGAGATGTAAAAACGACCAATATTCCCAATGTTAACTAGACTAACATTATCTGGAAATTAAGACCGAGACCCCTTTTAAAATAACCGCCAAAGAGAATATAGATTACAGAGTGAACAGATATAATGATAAATAATAATAAAGAGTAAACAGAGATAATAATTGAATACATAGTTAAGAGAAAAAATATAGAATACAGAGTACACAGAGATAATATAGAATACATAGTTAAAAGAGAAAATATAGAATACAGTGTAAACAGAGAGAATATATAAAACAGAGTAAACAAAGAGAAAATAGAATACAGAGAAAACAGAGAGAATATAGAATATAGAGTAAACAGAGAGAATAATAAATATAGATTAAACTGAGAGCATATAGAATACAGAGTTATCAGAGAGAATATAATACAGAGAAAACTAGGAGAATATAGAAAACAGAGTAAACGGAGAGTAAAATTTTAAAAAAATCTTACTATTTCTTCACTGACGGTAGACTCTGAAGGAAGAATATTTACATACGTAGTTGGAAATATTCCAACCATTCCGTTCCTTTCTCCTTCATACCAATTTCCATCCACCTTAGCAATAAATTTGTCAATAACTTTTTTCTCTATCCTTCATTGTGTTATATTCATCATAATTGAGGGGGGGGGGGTAAGGGCCGGAGGCATTTGGTTTTCCCCATTTCATTTTTTTTCACAATATTTATTTTTAATTTTCAAATTATAAAAGGAACTGAGTTTTTGACACAAACTCAGATTTTCTAACGCCTTTATCGCCCGATGTCGTAGATCATTAGATATTTCAAACTATGGATTCTGTTAGATCAAATATCTTTGTAAGAAATATAGGTTTACAGATGAAGGTATTAGAAAATTTAAGTTTGTGATCAAAACTCAATTGTTTGGCAATAATTTATTATGTCTTACCCTAAAATATTATGGGAAGGGGGCGAGGGGGGGGGGAGGGATAAAGTAAGGTATTTATTTGGAGCCCCAATTTTCATATTTTTTTCCAAAGCGTTAAAAAAATTCATCCTAAAAGTTTTAATTTTAAATTTTTATAATTTTATTAAAGTAATTAAGTCTTTGTCACAAACTCAGTATTTCAAATTCCTATAACCTGTCAGTGTAAACCTGTCAGTGTAAACCTTTGATATTACTTAGATTGCAATGTCTAAAGTCTATTAAAATGGGTTGCAAAGAAATCGGGATTAGAAAATCTGTGTTTGAGGAAAAAAGTCAATTTTTTCTAAAATGATCTTGGGCCTTGACAAGCAGATATTTGCACTTAACTTACAATTTTTATGAATAAACAGAAAACTAGTTTTGACCTAAAGGCAATACTTTGTTTTTGAAAATCCCAATCCTACATTGCAAAATATCTGACAGTGATCGGCGTTTATATTAATACAATGAAGACGATTTTTCTATTCAAGTTTTGATCCCAAACAAGCTCTTTTTAAATTATAAGTAATCAAGTAAACAAAGAAAAAAGTGCTTATTTGACGGATTTTACGACTTCTCTTTGTTTCCATTTTTTTGTGCATTCAAGCTGTTTGAAAGTTTTGTAGAAATAAACAAATTAAAATAGAAAGTTGTTTCATTGTATTGATATATAGGACGACGAATTTATTTACCTGTTTTTTAATGTAAATAATATCTCCCTTTTTGAAGCTCAATTCTCTATGATGCTGGGCCTTTAACAAATAAATATTATTGAAGTTTTAAGCAGTAAATTTGTAATTAATCAAAAATTTAGAAAGGAATTGAGTCTTTGTCACAAACTCAAATTTTCTAAACACTATATGTTTGCCTTATTATGAAAACCTTTAATATTACAAGATCTACGACATTGAGAGGTAAAGATGTATGGAATAAAAAACCAAAGTTTGTGGCAAAGACTCAATTCCTTTATCAGAAGTTTTTATTTGATTTTTATCCTTCAAAATTAAAATTAAAATTTTTGAAATATTTTTTTTATTTTTTAAAATGATTAAAAAAAAATTCTGGTTAATCTGATTTTGTTTATATTTTAGCTTAATACAACTAATATATACAAGGTTGATCTGGTTTATTTTAAATTTCCCAGAAAAGAGATTTGATGAGATTAATAGAGAGTATGAGATTTATATCTACTTAACCTAATTGTATACATGAAAGGTGGAGGGG
>NW_019396236.1:99412-139566 GCF_000591075.1 Eurytemora carolleeae | reverse complement strand
GGGGGGGGGGGATTCCTTGAAGCAAAAAATTAAATATTTTTTAGGATTCCTAATTGATAAAATGTTACATGACAAGTTTGAATCTAAAAATCTTTTTCATTCGTTTTATTTATAAACAAAAAATAATCAACTTATTTTCTAACAAACAACAAGAGTTGGCAGCATATAGAGGCTAATATAAACCCTCCACTAAACCCAACTATTTCTTCGGTCAAATTACTCCAGATCGCTGCAGTTCACAACAAAATCTTAGTTTAGGGTAAGTAAGACGTATAAAACTGTGGAATATAAAGAAAACTAACAGACTCGACAATCAACATGTAAAAACTTAACATTGTCAAATAAAAAATAAAACACAGCAATTTAGACACAGACCGGTTTCACTTAATAAGCTGATTTTCAACCTATGACGTCAGCAAATGGTAAAACTATTTGCAATATCTTCTATCTATCTTTATAAAGTAGTAATCTCGGTTGTACTTTTTCTTTCTACGTGAGATCATAACTCAGGAACCCCTAGACAGATCTGTCTCATATTTTGATTGGGGTACTTGTTTATAGAACCACGGATTAAATAACAAAAAGACCAACCAACTTTATATAAATAGTTTCAATGCATAGCTGGGTTCCCAAGCTTGTAACTAAGATTGCAGTAGATATGCGAGAGTCTCTTTTTTAAACAAACACCAATTAAAAATACGTTTTCAAAGTTACAAACATTAGACGTCTAACTCATACTTGGTCAGACAAAGCTTTTAAGGGTACCATTGTTAATCGGACAATTCCATCTTCGCATGGAGAGCGTACAGTCCCTTTAAATGTCGTCTTTCTATTCCGAAGTTTTATTTGAATTGACTTTACCTGGAATGAATAAAGAGCTCTGCCCACCATCTTACAATCTTCAGGTTTACGTCCTGCATTCAAGTAAACTGCCTGGTTACCATTCACATCCTGATCCTCATATCTAAAACAAGACCAGTCCTTTACATGGAATTATTTGATCTAACAGAATACATTGTTTGAAATATCTAAGGTCTGTCTCGTTGGGTCATAAAGATAAATCAGTGTTTGTGGCAAAGACTCAATTGCTTTGTTTTAACTTTCAGGAGACCCTTCAGTTTAAAAGTGTCATATACTATTTATCCCAATCTGAGTATCAATTAGGATTAAATATTTGTTTTTCTTTCTTATAACGTGTTGCAATCTACCTTTGTAAAAACCACAATTTCAAATAATCAATTTTCAAATAGAAAACTAAGAATAGCACATTCGTCCTTGTCATGAATCGGAAATGCAAAGAAACTAATGATTTTTTAAATTAAATTAAATAGATTAAATATTTATCAGTCACCTGTTTAAAGGAACAGGAGATTTCTGGCTTGGTAGAAGCGTATCATGATGTTTTCTGTTTTCCTGATCCCGTTTTAGCTCATTTTCCTGATATATCAAGATTATAATCATTTTATCATGATGTTTTGTTACATTCCTGATATATCAAGGTTTTATTTATTTTATCAGGATAATTTCTCATTTCCCTGATATATCAAGATTATATTTATTTTATCAGGATAATTTCTCATTTTCCTGATCCCTTTTAATCAAATTTTCCTGATACATCAAGATTAAAATGTTCTTATTATTGTAGTTGTTGTTGTTGTTGTTATTGTTGTTTACCTTCTGAAATGAAAGTGTACTGTAAAACTGGTTTAGTTGTTGTTTTTGTTGTTGTTTACCGTCTGTAATGAAAGTGTACTGTAAAACTAGTTTAGTAGTTGTTGTTGTTGTTGGTTACCTTCTGTAATGAAAGTGTACTGTAAAACTGGTTTAGTTGCTGTTGTTGTTGTTTACCTTCTGTAACAAAAGTGTACTGTGCAACTGATTTTGTTGTTGTTGTTGTTTACCTTCTGTAATGGAAGTGTACTGTAAAACTGGTTTAGTTGTTGTTGTTGTTGTTTACCGTCTGTAATGAAAGTGTACTGTAAAACTGGTTTAGTTGTTGTTGTTGTTGTTGTCGTTTACCTTCTGTAATGAAAGTGTACTGTAAAACTGGTTTAGTTGTTGTTGTTGTTTACCTTCTGTAATGAAAGTGTACTGTAAAACTGGTTTAGTTGTTGTTGTTGTCTCCGCTTTACATCTTCTTCTGTTTCATGTTCTCTCATATCTCCCCATCTCTAAATTAAACAAAGTATTTTTGTATGTTTGTCTGCTTGTATGTCCAATCATAACTCATGAACCCTTTGACCGATTTGCCACAAATTTGATTTGGAGAACTTGATAGAACCAAAGGTATGTCCTATTACTTTATAAGTTCTTATTTGAGTAGATTAAGACTTTTATAGGTAAAAGTTTTCCTCGGGCAAATCTGGGATTCCAAATTTAGTATTTCATGACGAATTTCACGCTTTACATTTCCGAGCCTTGTATCCTTGTTTCGGTTTTATTATGTTAAATATATTTTCTTTTTTTTCTTTTTTTAAAAGCTATAATTTCCTAACAGCATATGTGACTTTGTAACGTCGAGGGNGGGGGGGAGTTGATTATAGTCCTGTTTTCTAATAAAATAACATGAATGGACAGAGCAAAATTCTTAGGAATAATCAGTTCGTAAATTATCCCTTGTTAAAATATGGAATCTTTAACACGTAGTTAATAAAAGACTCTTGGTATAACGCATATTATAATAACCCCTCATTAAAAAAATATAGTTCTTGACTAATTAACTCCTTATTTTATCTATGTATTCCTTTTTGATTAGATTACGAATAGATTTTAATTTAAAAATCTACTTTGAAACAAAAGTTGGCGCCGTGACAAACTCCTGAAAGACAAACTCCTGAAAGACAAACTCCGGAAAGACAAACTCCTGAAAAGACAAACTCCTGAAAGACAAACTCCTGACGAGACAAACTCCTGACGAGACAAACTCCTGACGAGACAAACTCCTGAAAATAAAAAATTCTGAAATACAAACTCCATAATATCAAATTTAAAAAAATGTTTCACAATTTATATTTAATCTAGCCGCAGCGCTCGGCCCAGAAAGTGTCAACACTTAACCTAACCCATGGCCGCAGCGCTCGGCCCTCTAGCCTGTCCTAGCCGCAGCGCTCGGCCCAGAAAGTGTCTTAACCTAACCTAACCCTAAATGATAAAAAATAAATAATAATAAATTTGCTGGTTATTCTGATCATTGTAATACTTTGCTGCTAGAAGCATATTCAAATTACTAAAGATTGAGAATTTTTTCTAGAACATTTGCGGATTTTTCTTCTAAAGTTTATGAATTTTATCAAATTTCATTCAGAGAAAAATTTCATAATTTCAGGAGTTTGTCTTTCAGGAGTTTGTCTTTCCGGAGTTTGTCTTTCCGGAGTTTGTCTTTCAGGAGTTTGTCTTTCAGGAGTTTGTCACGGCACCACAAAAGTTTATTAGAATGTTCTTTTACTCAGTTTTGTCAACTGTATGATACAATAATGAATAACTGACCTGATTGTCCCTTCTACCCATGCTTGAATAGCTTCCAGGCCTTGAAGATACATCTATAAAAAAGCAAAATATTTTTTAAACTGAATATTCTCCTCATATTCTAAATTTCTAATCCTTCATCTTTGTAACCTGATGTTGTAGATCTTTGATATGTTAGTCTAAAAATTCTGTCAAATCTAACAGTCAAAGTTTTTATCATATAAAGAGTTTGGGTTGAGTAATCAGTTCTTTATGTACGTATTGTCAAAATTGTGATACCAATAATACTTTTTCAACAAAAAGCTTCAGCTAGATAAAAAAGAAATTAGTTTTTATTTTTCTAAAATTTCATAGTTCCAATAATTTCATAGTTCCAATAATTTCAAAAATTTATAAATATTCAAAAATAAAAATCATTCAGCTTGTGAGCACAAAAACAAACAATGGTTCTCCACCATAAAAATTCAAAGAAACGTAATCTAATGCTAAATTTCTAATAATAAAATTAAAAAAACACCACAGTTAGAAAAATAATACTCTGGTTGCCCTAATTGTATAACATTTAAACGTAAATATGTGCATGCAAATATCATCTTTTGAACTTTTTGAACTTTAACAAATATTATACAATAAAAATCAAACTTTTAAACCATTGTCACACTCATGGTACTATATATACAATGAACCCAGTTATGGTAAGTGTAACAAATGTATAATGTAAAATAGAATTCTAAACCAGTTTTACCATTGATAATAAGTTCATTGTGTATTAAAAAGTTCTTATTTGTTCTGAGAATAAAATTGCTATTGGCCCAAACTTGGTCACACTGGTTACCTTGACCTTCACCATTACTCTGGAACACTGTAATAGAAGGAACACCATCTAGAACAATGGAAAAGAAAATAGTAACATGCCTGTATTTTCTTTGTTGTATCTAGCTGCAAGCCTAGATATTCGGTTAGTAGGAACATGCTTGCTTGGATTAGTTAACAAGGTTGGACCAGGATGATAGCGGATAGTGTTAGGAAGGGAAACAGAGCCTGAAACCTGTTCTCTGTCTAATGTTAATCTTGGTTATTTTTATCTTAAAATGCGTTATGTTAGTAAGGATAAGAGTAAATTTTGATTAAGGTTTTTAATAATACAGAAATAGCCAAAAGTTACATTCCTAAACTTATATTATCTCTGTATGGTGGAGGGGGTAAGTATGGTGGATGCATAGAAGTACTATTAAACGGAAACATTGGCAAGCTTGTTGGCTGATCACAGGGCATGCCGGTTGTTATTGGCTGTTTTCCAGGCATGTGAAGATAAATTGGTCTGCGTGAGCCTGCTGAGATGAGTTCATCTAAATTCTTAGAATACGTACGACTATCAGTTCTGTTGGGTATATGTGGAGCATCACCGGCATGATAACCATAGTAGCTACGGAATTGATTTTGCTTCTGAGCATTTGTATATGAATTGCCAGGGTTGGGCATATCTTTTTCAAATCTCTGAGACCATCTAAAGCTTGGAGCTTCTTTTTCTTCCATCTGAGTATTCTGTAGGGATCCTTCAAATATTGATTTCTTCATGTTTATATCTCCACTATGATACTTCTTAAAATAGTCATTTTCAACTTTTGATTTAAAGTTAAGCTTATTGAAGCCATCATCCTCCAGCTTTCCATTCTTTTGCAAAGACGACATTTTAGACAGTATTTTACTGTGCCCCATTTTCTTGCAGAGATTCTTGATCTTATTCTTATTCAGCATGGCACCACAATAATCCACAATGTCATCTGATTTGTTGGCACACTTCTCTAATCTTGATTTGATTTGGTTTAAATTGGCTACTTCCTGATTCTTAATGACAACCTTTGAGGAGTCTGTGGCATGTTTTTTAATAAAGTCAGGATTTACGGCAGGTAAACTCTTTACGATGTTACCATTACATCTTTCAAATTGCATTCTCTTATCTCTAACATCTCCAGTCTTGGCAACACGAAGGTAGGCCCTGGAATATTTGGATGGGTCAGATGGTTTATAGCTGTAGGCACTGTTTCTACTAAATATGAACAGCTTTCCATCTGTGCTTTCTCCCAATGAGTGCACCTTTTCATGCATTTTTCCGAAAGTTTCATCAAGGCTGTTATTTTCTGTGTCGGTCAAATCCACATTTGAAATTGATTTTTCTGGGATGTAACTCTTCTCTAGATATGTAACATTGCGGTTAGGTTTGCGGGGAGAATTAGGGAAAGTTGAGTAACCTTCATCTTGCAGTATCTCTGGGATACTGGAGGCAGATTTACTTTGAGGGCTATCCTTATCAAGAGTCACTTGGGGTGGGGGTTGATTCTGTCTTGCTCTACCAATAGCTTTGTGAAAAGATGATGACCTAACTGGAGTTCTAGGAGGTTTTGTTGGTCCTGTTTCATCTAAGGTGTCCTTGTCATCTGGCATAATTTCAAAGGATTTCTTGGTCTCTCTTACCTTGTTCACTGGAATGTTATGATCTTCTTTGACCAAAGAGATTGGTTCAGGCAAAGCAACATACTCAACATTCTCAAAACTCTTTCTGATTTCTTCAAAACTTTTCTCATGAATATTGTCTGGTATCTCTACTTCTTCAATGGTCTTTATATCAAGTTTCTCTATGGGAGGTTGATATATGACAGTGTGCATTGAAGTACCTGAGCTTATACTGTCTGAACTCTGAGAACTAAATCCACCCAACAGTCGACTTTTCTTCTTCATTTTCCCATCCATCCTTTTGTGTTCCTCCTCTGAATCTGCACTGGCCCATTTGTCTATGATTTCTGTGACCTGCGGGTTTCTGGTTTCATTGTCAGAAAGAACAAGTAGGAAATCACTACTTTCATTGTGCTCCATTTTTTTATCTTCATTTTGCTCAGTCTCTAATGAGTAACACACCCTTGGGGAAGTGTCTCTTTTTGGCGTATTTCTTTGAAAGACAAGAGGAACCTTGTTGTCCTTTGTGTTAAAATTCACTTTCTTCTGAGTACATTCTTCCTTGAAATTTACACGTTTCATAAGCTCATCATTGATAGTCTTGGAAATTTTGAGACGCTCCTCATCTTCCTTGGATCTTGATCTTTCCTTCGAATAGGTTTCAAGATTTCTTTCAGCTTCTTCTAAACTCTTTCTCACCATTTCTGGTACAGGCCGTACAAAAAGATTTTCCAACGGCTTTGCCTTTTCATTAACTTCAATAGTGAACTCATGTCTAGAAGGAGAGCGAGATGATTGAGATGAAGCAGCACTGGTAGGTCTGTTGCTCAGGATATCATTTAACTGATTCTTCAACGATGAAACCTGATCATTAGATAGAGAACTTCTGGATCTTTGTGTATTTAAGAAGGAGTAAGGAGACTGAATATTTCTAGAATTTGGGTAAGTAGAAAATGCATCAGGCTCCTTGATTTTACTTCTAGCCTCCTGTTTCTCCAACCATCCTCCTTGCTTGGCAAAGTTCTTTGGCAAAGACTTTGTAAAATCTAATTCTCCACTAGCTCCTTTTTTGTTAAATATGCTCTTTAAGTCTTCAATTGATCTATCCCGCACCCTGAGGCGACTGTCCCCTTTCCATTTAAAGTGTTCAACCTCCTTTGGTCTAAAGTTAAACTCTCTCTCCTTTTGTGCCCTTTTCAGGTCAGTAAGTAGATAATCCAACTCATCTTTGGCCTTCTCCTTCTTTCTCATTGTTCTCCATGTATCAAAATCCACAATGTCTTCACTCTTAAGCTTGTGAATCTCCATTTTGCTGGCAACACTTTCTAGCTTTATAACTCTATCAAGAGTGCTAAAATAAGATTGAAGCTTACAAAATCTTTCATTTTTAGGTGTTGAGTGAACCATTTCATAAACATAGTTTCTGTATTCAACATGATCAATAATGAATGAAGAGTCAGATCTTTGTGACAAAGAAGAAATAGGTCGTGGTAAGCTAAATGATCTCTTGTCAGAGGATTCTGAAGTATTTGACATGGTTGAATGTGGTCGCTCTGCTGAGTTCTTTCTAGATGAAATTCTTTCAAGGTTGGAAATGGACCTTGGGAAAATGGGTCCACCCAAATTAGAACTTGTTCTTACTGGTGATTCTTCATTTCTAATTACTCCTCTTGGTAGTGTGTTTATTTCAAGATACCTCTCAACTTGATCATAATGTTTAAATATTGAGTCTGAAACTGGCTGTTTTCCTTTCAAAAAGACCCCTAAAGTTGGCTGGGAGGATTTTACATATGGTTTCTTTTCTTTGTTCTGTTTTCTGGGCCTTGACAGCCTTTCAGATTTTGGTTTTTCCAGCTCCTCTCTGAGAAGAAGTTTTTGAAAGAATTTTTCTCCAGTAATCTTATGAGGACTTGCTTTTCCATTTTCAGATACTGTTTCAGGGGTTGACACTATTTTAGAATCCCTTTCTGCTGCCTTATCAGCTTTCTCTGCCTTTTCCCGTTTCACCCTTTTCTTTTCTCTTCTGTGTTCTTTGTGCTCTTTGGGAGTTTTGCAGATGGTGCATGGCTTCTTTTTTTCTTTCTTCTCCTTTTTTTCCTTTTTTGTCGTCTTAGTTTCAACATGATCATCCTTTTTTACTCTTTTTCCATCATTTGAGGAATCTTGACTGGATTCATTTATTTTGCTGTCACTGCTACCAGTTGATTTGTTCCCAGCATTCAATCTTTCAGGTTCAGGAAGTGAATTATCAACCTTTTCAACACCCTCTTCAGCATTTTCTAAAATTTTAGGGCTAGGATCTTCTTGAATCTGCATATCAAAGTTGAGTGCTTCATCTTCAAACTTGGATTTCAAGTCTTTTACAGATCCAGAAGATATTCCTGAGTTCCAGGATTCATCTTTCAAACTCTGATCTGATTTAGTTCTCACCAGATGATTCGGGTTCCCGATTGCATCCATCACTTTGAATCTGGACTCAGAGACAGCCCTTCTCTCAGTGAGAAACACAACAAAATCATTTTCTTTCATCTTGTCCTTCAATGACTTCCTTTCCTTGCTTTCAGTCTTCTTGTGTGACTCCTTTTCACTTGATTTTGAGGGCATAGAATATTTCAGAAGCTTTGACCATCGCTTGACTTTACCAGATAACTCAAAATCCTTATTCTTCTCCTTGCAGTCTTCATCAATGTTCTCCTTAGGGACTTCATTCTGATGATTTGAATAAACTTCCTCTTTTTTCTCAGGAGGTTCCTCTCCCCTTTTCTCTACATTTCCAGCTACTGATGGGCAGTTCGTTGATCTTTCTTCAGTTATGATATAGTAGCCAGGATCTGTTTCAGCTCCATCAGTCTCTTCTTCTACTTTGAGAAGAATATCAACTTCAAGCTGTTCATCATCTGATTCATCT
Source organism: Eurytemora carolleeae (assembly GCF_000591075.1). NCBI lineage: Eukaryota > Metazoa > Arthropoda > Copepoda > Calanoida > Temoridae > Eurytemora > Eurytemora carolleeae. The sequence continues at coordinate 130,739 of NW_019396236.1, read as the reverse complement.
TGCTTCTCAAGAACCTCTGTTTCTAAAACATTATCACTTTAGTTTGACTTAATTTCATGCTGAATGTGGCTTAAAATCAGGGATTTAAGATTTCAAAGAGTTTCTTAAGTTTTGGCTTTTCATGAGACAAAAAAGTGTCAACTTTATATGCTCAAATCCTAGATTTTTCATGACACATTATTGTCCTTCTTTGTAAACATTTTGACTGTTGTGCTACCTGCTTTCTTACTTTCATGGCATTCTGCTTGGTAGTTGTGCAATTCCTCCAGAAGTGTATTTTTTACTCATGCAGCAATTTCTCATTCATCTTTCAGTGGTGCTAAATTCTTCATTTTTATCTCTATGATAAGCATGCATCTTTCTCCTTAGTAATTTTCCTCTCTGTAAATCTTCATTACTATTCATGCTATTGTGCTTGTTCACTGTGTGCAACATGTGATTAACTCCTCAAATGAGGGATATATACATTGCGGCGGTGTCCAGAAATATGGAAACAAATTTCCACACACTGTATGGAAAACAAAAATTGGTCATCCTTAGCACACTTTATAGGCAAACAAATAAGATTTGATTTCATATTGTGTTGCATGTATAATATACAATATACATATATGTTAATATAAGTTGGTATCTAAAATTGGTGTCATCATTTTGGCTTTTTTCAGAACCTTTTTTAAAGAGACTAGTCGTTTATTGGCACCAGGCTATAAACATTTACCTAGGCCGATAAAGGATAAATTACAGACAAAGTTTTAAAGGGTACCATTGAAAATCGGACATACCACCTTATAAAGTGAGATTCCACTCCCTTAAAGGAATTGAGTCTTTGCCACAAACTCTGATTTTCTAATCCCTATACCTTTGGATCCCAATGTCCTAAATCTTTGAAATTTCAAACTATGACTATTGTTAGATAAAAAATGTAAGTTTGAAATATCAAAGGTTTACGACATCGGGTTCCAAAGATATTGGGATTAGAAAATCAGAGTTTGTGGCAAAGACTCAATTCTTTTACAACTATCCTTGAGATTTTTAAACAGGATTAAGCTTTGAAATTTAAATAACTAAAAGTAACTTTGTAAAAATAAAATTAATTAAAAGTTTAAATTATTTATTTTTGCCAATGACAAAACAAAAATATTCAATTTAATTAAAAAATAACCCACCACTACTTAATATTTTGTGCATCCTTTTATGTAATTGATTTCATGCATTTGTGCATTTTTTACATTTTTTTGCGTACAAAACAATAACAGTACTTTGTGCATATTTTTCAAACAACAAACATACTTGTGTACATAAGAAAGTTGGTAATTAATAAACATGCATAGTCTACTACAAAAAAAACAATCTCAAATTTTTTTTATTTAATTTTACAACATTTTCTCCAGTTTAAACCGAAAATCATTAAAATTCACATTGTCTTTATTTCTTTTCTTGTGATTTACCGATTTTGTAATTTGACATATTTTTAGATATTTATCAGATCCAACAATTAAAAAAAACATTGGCGATATTTCTTTAGTAAAAGTGAAAAAGGACAACATTGATTCCACAGCTTTTCGGTTTTCTTTGTATATTTACAAAATTGTTGTTAAGGAATTGAGTCTTTACCACAAACTCTGGATTTCGAATGTCATAGACCTTAGATATTTCAAACTGTAAATTCTTTTTGATCAAACAATCTAAATTTAAAATATCAAAGGTTGCAAAGATATTGAGATTAGACGATTTGAGATTGTGGAAAAGACTCAATTCCTTTTTGAGAAAAAATCTAATGGCATTGAATTTCTTTTAAGTATTGTAGTTGTAGCAATAATTTAATTTCTACCTTTTTCACTCCCGGACATTCTTAATCCATTAATCGGGACTTCCCCACCTCTTTGCACCTAGATATAAAAATGTAAAGCAAATCTTCAAGATTTAAAAAACTAGCCTAGAACCAGGATCAAATATTAAGAAAAGAAAAACAATTGATTGCCTGATGTAAAATTGTTTCTTTTTCTCTTGGATTAAAAAAAACATCAAACTGGAAACGTTTTCGATATCCTCGTTTAATTACAAAAAAAAATATATAAACTATACCTTTTTCCATGTAACTAGATTTACTTTGATAGTGTTAACATTTATAATTATATTCGAAAATTCTTTTTTAGAAACGAATCTTAAAATTTTAAAAATTCCAAAAATAAATATATCTGACTAGATATACCTGTGTATAGAGTTGTTTTGCTTGTTTAGGAGAGGGTGTAAGAGTAGGATTGTAATTATGTTTTCTGTAACTTAAAGTTGAATCACTCTCATAACCATCCTTTATCCTCCTAGATTATTATTATTATTATTATTATTATTATTATTATTATTATTATTATTATTATTATTATTTTTATTATTTTTTTCTTTAATTTTGAATTTTGACAATTTTTGAGAAATGAACAGTTTATTCGCCACTGCACAGCCTCTAATTTTTCTTTATATCTTTGCAACCTATATTGTTGGTGACCTCAAAAATCACTACTGTGAATCCCAATGTGGAATATGAAGACGACTGTTATTCAATATACTATGTATTTTAATATATGGGGTTATTATAATGAAAATAGGTTGCGCACAGTAGCTTGAAAATATGAAATGCTTGTTGAATCTTTAAAATGAACGTATTTCTATTTCACATTTGTATAGGTTCCACTGTGTCAAATATTATTATCAAATATTAAAGGTCAGGTTGCAAAGATAAAGTGATTGAAAAAAAAAGTTTGTAACATCAAATTGGATACCTCTGCATATGCCTATCAGATTGTTGACCAGATTCCTAAAAATGAAAATAAAGATTAAAAAAACAATTTTCATATTTCAACGAAAATCGAAATCTGAAAGAACTTTAAAATTAAAATGGTTTTTGTAGCTAGAAATCTGCAAGTCACTTAAAAATTCACAATAAAAAAACTGATTAATAATGTGGAAGATATTGTCGTTTTCCAATGTTTAAAAATTTCTAATTTAGATATTTATACATGCTTTCCTGCAAAAGAAATGCGCAATTGTACCTATTGTAGAGAAACCGCATTTGAAAAATTATCAGTTTTAAAAATAATAAACATTGATATTTAATTTATACTTGATCAGCCATTGCCATCTTTTGCATACGCGCACGTGAATCCATTAAGTTATTAGAAAATCATTTAAATCAACAATATATACTTGAACTCATGGTGTATAATTTCATGAGTAAAAATATATACTTGAACTCATGGTGTATAATTTCATGAGTAAAAATATATACTTGAACTCATGGTGTATAATTTCATGAGTAAAAATATAAAATACTAGAATATATACTTGAACTCATGGTGTATAATTTCATGAGTAAAAATATAAAATACTAGATTTAATATAACATTAAAAAAAGTAATCAAAGTTGAACAAAAGAATGAAATTCAAATAAAATTTCAAAGCACATTTAAAGGAATCCTTTGGGAAATTATATCTCCTAAATGTAAAGAAGAATATTCTAAACAAAGAACATGAAATAGTTCAGGCAAGAATATTTAATGCCCAACAATGAAAAAAAATTTATAAACGAAACCATTTTGAGCATTTTATATTGTCAAAATTTCGACTATATTTTACTTTTCTAACAACAAATTAAGAGTAATACAATAAAAATATATAGACTACTTTTTACTCAATATGTATGAGAATACTGAAAGGTGTCTTTTTAAACACAAGCAAACACTGACGGACAAATTTAAAAGATTTACATTTTACAGGGTTACCCACAAAGGATAAAAATTGAATAACGACCTAAAAATTGTTAAATATAACCACCATTTTTTCAATAATTATATGATTAAGAAAGAAGACTCAATATATTCCGTACAGTTGTCTTTGAAGTCTCAAATCTGTTATGGGTAAACCAAATTGAAAATATATTCTATATACCACATTAAAATACTATTTCATAAACCGCATTAAAAAAAACTTTATAAATCTAAATAACTATTCATTTAAATTAACATATTTAAGTAAGATTAGTAAGATATAAAAATATTTTAACTTGATGAAAAATAATATTTATTTTGCTCATCTAAATCCCAAAAAATTATTATTAATTTAACTGTTTTTCCGTTTATTTCGAATAAATTAAATAGTAAAGAAAATACCGATTTAAATGATCGGACAGATTTGAAAAGAAAAAACAAAACAGAAAGGAGAAAAAAGAGAAATTGTGGAAAACATAGGGATAATGGTTTCTCCTTCTTTTAGGCTCTTATAGACTTAAACTCAACTAACCGTCCTTTTATAGTGTGGCATATACGATTCACAACAGTGTCCTTAACATCTTTCTCAGATGATTGAGATATCCTTATGTGTCGAGCTGAAAATTGATTTGGTTTGTGGTGAGTGAAAGTTACAAGCGGATTTATGATATTAAACCATGTCAGAAATGAACAGAATTCATATTGATTAAGTTTGAAAAGAGATAACATTTTCCATTTTGTGACCTAATGGGCAGAGGTTCAAGGGTACCTTTGTGAATCGGAAACAGAGGTTTAGGGCTACCTTTGTGAATCGGAAACAGAGGTTTAGGGCTACCTTTGTGAATAGGAAACGCCACTCTATTGAAGGTTTACTTGAAATTGCCCTTTCAGACAAAAAAAAAGATTAAGTAAATGGCATCATAATGATTGCAAAAATGCTCTAAATTTCTGAAATATGAAAAAGTTTGAAAATACAATTTCACTCAAGAAGAGGAAAGAAGAAAAAGGAACGAAAAAAGGTAAAATTCTGAATACCTAATTGAAAAAGAAGGAAAGAAAAACAAGAGTCAAAAACCTTGCAAATATAAACATTATGCTTTGAGCATATAACACAGTAAGTTCAGGACAAAAAAGGACAAAAAAAGAGCAAAGAAAGAAAATATTAGAAATAGCATACTTTTGAGGAAAACAAGAAAATGAATAAAAGGTAAAGAAATCAGAAATGTCTTTTTAAAAACCACAATGTTTTAGGAAGGTGGTGGGAGGTTAGGGGAAAAAAAGAAAAAAAGTACTATTAGACAGTTTTGGTTTTACGACTGTATTGACTAGTTATTTACCACGTGAAACATATTTCTATTTACAAGAAAGTTTTTAGGCCCGTTCGTCAATTTAAAAAAACAGACCATAGATTTTTAAGTCTTTGAAATTACTGTTTGAGCATTGTTTTCAAGTTTTTTTTATAAAACCCACCAAGATAAAGTTTAGACAAAACATTAAAATGAATACTATGTGAGAAAAATGAACAAAACACAAAGAAAAGAAGAAAAGAAGAAGAGGGTAAAAGTGCTGAAAACAGTGGCAAGAGAAAACTCGAACATTTTGGTCGAATTTTTCTAAATTGTTTAAATAATGACTGTCAGGTGTTTATCAAAAAAATTTATATCTTTAACATTATGTTAACAATTCAAAACAAATGTTCGGTACTTTGAACAAAATAATCGTAATTTTGAACAAAATATGCGTAATTTTGTACAAAATATTCGTAATTGTGTACAAAATGTTTGGTATTTTGAACAAAATGTTCAATATTTTGTAAAACATCTTTGATATTTTGAACAAAATGTTTGGTATTTTGGACAAAATGTTCGGTATTTTGAACAAAATGTTTTGTATTTTGAACAAAATGTTCTGTATTTTGAACAAAATGTTTGGTATTTTCAACAAAATGTTCGGTATTTTCAACAAATTGTTCGGTATTTTGAACAAAATGTTCGTAATTTTGAACTATATGCTGGGTAAAATGAAAAGGGTGAAGTGAGTAAAAACCTTATTGATAGAAAGATTATGCTCTGATCTAGAAGACAGTAAAGGATTGAAGCTGTGCGAAGATGAATATTTTGTAATGCTGCAACCTCCGTCCGTCCTCTTAATTTACCAACAAATCGGATTAATTCACAATTTTAACCTTAATTTTATCTAAACAAATTTTAATATCGCCAAATGCTGAAATTGTTTTATAAAAAACCCCATTGTAAAATTTATATATCCTAAAAAGTTATCAAGCTTTGGGATTAACTCAATTGAAATAATTAAATATATGAAAAATTTGGTAAATTGATGAATGAAAAGATGAATAAAAGAGTGAATGAATACCTTGTCACTATTAACTGAGCATCTACCAGGCCTATAGTCCTCTATACGACCAGGCTGAACTCGAAATCTATCCCGTTCATACCGCGCTTGCGCAGAACTAGCAGACGGGGGAGGACTCAAACTGAATAGACGAGCATGGAAACAGCCATCATTTTTACTTTTTGAATGATATAGAACGATTAAAAGGTCATTGATTGCTTTTTTTAATATGTACAGGGCTACCCACTTTTATCCCACCAAACAGAACTAGTTGTCAATGTGAAGTTAAACTGAGTTAGTCGTGCCATACGTTTTTGCAACCAGTTATCGCATAAAGGTATAAAGTGGACTTAGTAAGGGGTTCAAAAATCGGTGTTAATCCAAGTTGTAGCCAGGCCTGGCTATTGCAGAGTTTACAAATGAACTTTGAAACTCTGCTAAAATGGCAACATTGTGAAGTTAAATTCCATTTTAACTCGATTTTTGTTTGCTGGGATGAAAACCCACAACTGAGGTTCTTCTCTAAATAAAGTCTTTATTTAAAATCTTTGAAAAAGAAAAAATAGAAAAATTAATTCCATTCAGTCGTCTTTAAAATCTCATCCTTTCTGGGTAGCCCTGTATTTACTAAAATTATAAAACTGCAGAATTATTTTTGTCCTTGTTCCGACAAAGTTTTTAAGGTATCGTTGTGAATCAGACATGGATATCTTTGCGTGAATGGTAAGTTGAATTTACGCTTACAGTTCCTTTAATAGGTTCTATTTACCTTCGTTCTCGGGGAGCACCGCCTGGAGTAAAGGAGTCCAAGGATCCAACCTAAATAAGAATATGCGTTAGAACTAGAAAACTGTGGAATAGGAAGACGACATAAAAGCAATAATTATCGTATATGATGTCGGTACAAAGCAAAGTTTTACCAATTAGTTATCAAATCACTTATTAAGGGAAATGGGTAAGTTTGAACTCATGTTCATTGGACTATTTAAAGTAATAACTTGAGTTTAGAAGTCGACTTCAGAGTTTTCTGGTCCTTACTGTATTATTAACATTTAGATACTTGGTGATAATTTAGTCTTAGCTGGCATCGAGTTTAAAATAAGGTTTTAGACTAATATGTTGTTTAAAGTTGAGTCAATTAAAAAAATATCTAGGCCACTTAAATTAAACCAAACTAACTATATAAGTCGGGTCTAACTTTGAACGTAATATGAGTTGGGCGTAAGAAACCTATATAGACTAGAGAGTAGAGACTGAACTTTTTATAAAAACTAAATTAGTGTTCTTTTTAAAGTCGTAAAACATATAGCTTTATGGATAATTTTCTTAAAACATAATCCCCCGATTTGGATAATTTTGGAAACTAACCCTTAGCTGGCATCGAGTTTAAAATAAGACTCTAGACTAACTTTTAGAGTTAAGACTATTCGGAAATTTTTTAAGTCACTTCAACAAAATTCGGAAAGTCTGAGTCTAACTTTAACCGTTACAGAAGTTGTGCGTCAGAGACTTAAACTAAAGACTGAACCTTTTAATTTCCCCCCCCCCTCAAACCAAAACCTTTCATAGAAAAATAGATAAGCCTGAATCCAAAGTACATATGGTCTCCAAAATTATACAATCATTCATCAAAAAAATATTATTGATCCTTGAATAACATACAAAGAAATTAGATAAATATTATGATGAATGAGAGGTCTAGAAAACTTGTTTTCAATCAAGGACCCTATATATTCATATTTATAAAATATTTTTTTTATGCAATGACATAAATATAATACTTTTTTATAATCATATACTTCACATCATCGCTAAGCGAGGGGTTGTCGCGCTCATTTTGCTTGTAAATCGCCATTATTTCTTTGAACATTAAAAATCCCCGAATATTTCGCGGATTTTTCAAAAATCGGCAATGTTTTGAAGCCGTTTTTTTCAATTTCGACAGATTTTAAAAATGATTAATTTTAATTATAGTTTCTCTATAAAAGTGACTTGTGCAGAAAAACATGAATTTTTAGAATTAAACACTTTTCAACCTTAAAAACAGGCAAAATATATTCCAGATTATTGATCAGATAAAGGTTTTAAAGGTACCATTGTGAATCGGGCATTGCCATCTTTGCATTAAGGCCTGGAGGATAACTTGAAATTACAATCTCTTTTTAATCCGGCTAAACCTGGCTTATAATTTCCAGTCTTAGTCGAATATTCAACAAACATTTTTTCCCGGAGGGGAGGAAAAATAAGAATTTACAATACCTTGATTTTCTGCTCTCGTTCAAATCTAGATTCAGCCTTGCTAAAAGGTGGTGGCGTGTGGGGCGGAGAACTAAACAGATAGATCGAAAGATAGATAGATAGATAGATCGATAGATAGATCGATCGATAGATAGATCGATCGATAGCTAGATAGATAGATAGATAGATAGATAGATAGATAGATAGATAGATAGATAGATAGATAGATAGATAGATAGATAGATATATCGATAGATAGATAGATAGATAGATAGATAGATAGATAGATAGATAGATAGATAGATCGATAGATAGATCGATAGATAGATCGATAGATAGATCGATAGATAGATCGATAGATAGATCGATAGATAGATCGATAGATAGATCGATAGATATATCGATAGATAGATAGATAGATAGATCGAAAGATAGATCAATAGATAGATAGATGTTAAGTCTACTGTATCTTGAGGTTTTAACTTCCTATTTTCTAATTATTAACTAAACAGTTAAACTATAGGTCACGCTTCAAGTCCACTAGCATCTATACACTTATTTCTTTATATATATAGTTTGGTAGGTAGGAATGTAGGTAGTTCAAGGTAGGAAGGTAAGTAATTGTAGATGGGAAGGTGAGTATTTGAAAGTAGGAAGGTAGTTCTTGAAGAAAGGGAGGTAAGTACTTGTAGGTAGTAAGGTAATTTAGTAGGTAGGCAGGTAAGTACTTGAAGTTGTAGGTAGGGAGGCAAGTAAGTAGGAAGTTAACAACTTGTAAGTAGTACTTGAAGTTGTAGAAAGAAAGGTAGTATTTGAAGTTGTAGGTAGGAAGGTAGTACTTGAAGTTGTAGATAGGAAGATAGTAATTGAAGTTGTAGGTAGGAAGGTAAGTACTTGTAATTATGAAGGTAAGTACTTTTGGTCCGAAGGTAAGTACTTGAAGTTGTAGGTAGGAAGGTAGTACTTGAAGTTGTAGGTAGGAAGGTATTACTTGAAGTTGTAGATAGGAAGGTAGTATTTGAAGTTGTAGGTAGGAAGGTAGTACTTGGAGTTGTAGATAGAAAGATAGTAATTGAAGTTGTAGGTAGGAAGGTAAGTACTTTTAGTCGGAAGGTAAGTACTTAAAGCTGTAGGTAGGAAGGTAGTACTTGAAGTTGTAGGTATAGGAAGGTACTTGAAGCTAGAAAATTAAAGGAACTGTAAGCGTAATTTCAAGTGACCCTCCATACAAAGATTGCAGTACGGTTCCCTTGAAACCTTAATCTGATTAAAATGTGGGAGATAACGTCGTTTTTCTGACTTAAAAAATATTATAATTCTGATCATTTCTCCAGTCTTTCTTATGTCCAAGAAATGTGCAAATCACTTTTGCAGAGAAACCACAAATCAAATTAAACAGTTTTAAAAACATAAACATAGAGTTTTATTTCATACTTAAGATTAGACATAGGGTACCGTTGTGAATTTCAACATACAATTACGCTTACAGTCCCTTTCAGTACTACTTGATAGGTTACCTGGGTTTATCTCCGTCCTTATCCAGGTATTTAGCTTGAAGAGCTCCTACCTCACTATCAGGACTGTAGTCATCAAACTTACCTAGATAATACTTCTTTATAACAGATTTAAATAAAGTATATTTTATATTTTGTACAAACTAGCTGCCCGGCGTTGCACGTGGAATTTTAAAAGCACTTTAATTTTGAAAAAAAAATCAAGTTTTTAAAAGAAAAATTAAATTTGTTTAGCCCAGTTTATCCATGGGTTCCCTAAAATAATGCCAGCCAAATATTAATGAGCGAAGAGCTTTATTATCTAGAGTACAAAATAAAATTTTAACAGAAACTGCAGTAGAAATTCAATAAATAGGAAAAAATATAAAATTGTAAAAGAGCGACATTTTAATGTAGTTTTGCAATATTTTTATTAAGTTGTCGTAATTAAATTTTTTATTTTACAGTTTTCAATCAGATCAGTATACAGTACAAAAAATATATTCAAATCAAATTGCTGTGTGAGGGAACAAGCAAGTACTGTAAGATAAGCTTTTGTAAGATATATTAAACATATTTAGTATTTATATTAGATGTTAATGCCACACATATTAATTCTTTGTCAATATAAAAAGACGTGCATGTTATAATCAGTTAAAATAAAAACTAAAAATTTAAAAGGATACCCCCTTAGAGCCCCTTCCCTAGTAATGATTGTTCCCTTGATAGTGTCTAACATTATCACAGATTATATTTCATAACTTCGGTTGAACTATACAAGTATAACAAGAATATATTCACAACAAATAGTTTTACGACTTAATTCTTAATTCCGTTATCATCCTTATTTTCATGGTTCATTGATGCAATTTCAATATTTTCCCGTTTTAAAGTTTTGAAAGTGTTCAATTCTGATAATTTCTCAAATGTATCAGAGACATAAATGTTAAAATTCCTTAGAATAGTTACTTTTCATGAAGAAACACATTGATTTCATATTCATAATATAAAATACAAAGCTTATAAGGGCACCATCATGAAGTGAGCATTTCAACTCAATAATTAGAGGGTCACTTGAAATTATGTCTTCAGTCCCTTAAAAATCGGGAATTTGTCTAATTGCACTGAATGAACGAACCTTTCCAATTCAAATAATTATTCTGCTTATTGAGGTACTGAGAGTGTACTCTGAACCTATTCCGTCCCATCCTTGGTGTCTCTTTGTACGGAGCATAACTTGATATCGGAGGCCTGGACAGGGAGAGGTAGGGGGAGGGTTGGTATGGGGTATATCTTTCATAGTGTAGTTGGGCTGAGCCAAAGTGATCAAGAGAGGTATAAGATCCAAAACTGTTCGGATATCCTAGATTACTCCTTCTTTGGTGGTGGTCAAGGTCCTGTTCTTGGTCCCTATATATTTCAGGAGGATTTTCCAAACTACGGAAACTACGGAATCTTAGAGGTTGAGAAAACTCATCGCCGTTAGGATTGCTGGATACAGATTCAAACTTTGATCTACTCCCACCAACGAAAATTATTATTTGACTAATTTTATGGAACAATTCAACAATTTAATCCGTTTTCAAATCAGTGAGAACTTTTTAAAGAATGAAACAAATACTATCAATATCTTTTTTAATTTAGATGGGAGGTAGGAAGCTATGGTAACCGATTACCATCTCAAATGTTCCCATGAAAATTTCGGTTAAATGGAAAATATTTGATGTGAAAGAAAAGACATATCTAATGAAAAAATTAATTTCTTTCGTTCCTGTCATTCTTAAGATTATTGATGAAGTTATTGTGCTCATCTATACACGTTTTCACTTCGTCAGCGTAGGATTTCATGTTTAAACATATCTGCAGTACAATTTAAATTGTTTACATATCTGCAGTACATTTAAAATTGTTTACACATTTGAAGTTCATTTTATATGTTTACTATTCAAATATTTAACATTTTTAAAGTTGACCGAGACTAAATTTTTTTTTTTAAATGTTGTAAAAAAGAAAAGCGGAGGAGGGTTTATTATTGAAATCGGGAATGCTGAATATTTTTTTAAAAGATAAAAAATGAAAATTCACAAAATTATAAATGATAGATTTTCACTTTTATATGTGTAACTGTAACGCGATAGGTATATGATGCTACTGTAGCTATTCAAGAAGTCTGTTTTCTACTTAATGTGAAACATGTCAAAATCAAAATTTATTATTTTATTCTTCTTTTTATTTTATTTTTGAACCCCTTTGTTCAATAGAAATTATTAAATAATAGATTGTGAACCCAGCTTTACCAGAAACCTACACTTTCGTTATAAATGTAAACCTATACTCCACTTGGAAGTTTGAAGTCAATATAATAGCATTCCTGTGATTCTGCAAGTTCCCAGCTACAAGTTTAAGGCAAATTGGTGAAGGGGTTTCTGAGTTATGATCGGACATCCGAACAAACAAACAGAAATTAATGCTTTATTTATGGAATATGTGAGATCAAATGGAAACACTATTTATTATACTTTTTTATTATTTCTAGAAAGGGAAATGAGAAAATTAATCTAGAATGGGGTAATCCCCCGCCGCCTCCTGTCAGCTTTATTTCATGATAAAAAAATCGTCGCGTTCAGTCAAAATACGATAGTTTTTATCCAAATCTTTGGGAAAATTCGTTCTTGTGAACGATTCCAAATTGTTCGTTTTTAAAAAACTTTTTTTTAAATTTTTTTGAACTATCCACGCTGTTCTTCCATTGTTTTTTTTTCCTGAACAATGAGACGTTGCTAAAAATTTCGTTCATTCTCAAAAATATCGGTCTTTTACTAAAACAATACCAATCTCTACCGCTTGTAATTTTTTTTTTTTTTCATTAACTAATTCCGCGTAATTATTTGTCTGACATACGGCTGGGAACAGTCGGATTATATAAAATCGTTTAAAAAACAACTGCTCAGAAAACCCTTTATCATTCATTATCTAAACTGCAGATTAATACTTGATTAGAATCATTTAGTATATTTGCTTAGAATTCGGCATCAAATGTCGTATTCTTCACTTTCTGATAATGGAATGTTGCAGATATCTAGTTTTTTAATAAAATGATTATATGGAACTCTTCAAAACTGTTCCCGCATATTCAAGGATATTTATTTATTTTCGCAAATACTGAAATTTACGTAATATAGTATAAAACTCATTGAAAAATTGTCAAGACGACATTTCATAAATTCTTCCGATGTATTCGTTATTAAGGGTTTCACTGTACATTTGTGAAGAAGTAGTGACTACAGTGATTAGTGATATATATATATATTGTTACTTAATTTCCATAAGTTAGTATAAAGTTTGACTAGTTTAGGAAAAGAACTATCGTTAAAAGCTAAAAAATATGTTTTATAGTTCAAAAGGTTCTTAAACTGGTTCTGAGATTAAACAAGAAATCAGGATAGTTAAGTTACTGCAATATATGATATAAGTAAAACAAAATTGTTCTTAAAGGGGCTGTTCGTGTAATTTCAAGTGACCTTACATTTACAGTGTTTCACGAAGATTCTCATGAAAGTTTTCACTGATTAAGAATTAATGAGACATCCTGCTTTTTCTCGATAAAAATTGATTTTTTCAACTGTGATTTTATTCTGTAAAAATGACTTGTATAAAGATGTAAATGTAGAGAATTAAAGAGGTATCAAGCTAAACCAGTTACGATATTTTCCATTTTATAAAGATAAAGATTGTGTTATGAGAATCACATGACAATACATCTGCACTCGATAACTCAATAAAACCGGATATTAGTGAATTAGTCAAGATGTCACCTGTCCTAGTCCCAGTAGGCTTAGGTAAAAGATCTATACAACATAATTTTAACATTTCAATAAATCATGTTAATTATAAATAAAAAGACAATTATATTGTATCTGAAATGCAATTATAAAAAAATTTAAACTCTACATAACATAAAACTACACTGATATTTTAGTCATATTGCTACGTTTATGTTTTATCAAATAAATCAAAATTTTGCAACCCTTCCCACCTAAATAAAAGATACACATACATTGTCAAAGTAAGCATTTTCTCAATACACTGTTAAACAAAGAGAGAGAAGATATTTTTTCTCTAAAAACTGTCCTCACCGTTCCTGTTCTGAAAGTTCTGTTCCAAGTACTGTTTGACCTTCTTTTCCTGTCTGGCCTTCTTCAACAGGAGCACATCAGGGTCCTCAACCTACAGGACAGGGTTAAAGGGAGTGTTTACAAATTTGAATAGTGTTAAAGGGACTTTCCCCATAATTTCAAATAGTGTTAAAGGGACTGTCCGCAAAATTTTAAATAGTGTTAAAGGGACTGTCCGCGTAATTTTAAATAGTGTTAAAGGGACTGTCCGCGTAATTTTAAATAGTGTTAAAGGGACTGTCCGCGTAATTTTAAATAGTGTTAAAGGGACTGTCCACTTAATTACAAATAGTGATAAAGAGACTGTATCCGCTGTATACGTAATTTAAATTTAAAAAAGGGACCGTAAACATAATTCCTAGTTTTATTTCTATTGACATTACATTGTCAGACACACAATTTGATGGTACAAACCGTAATAAAATATTAAAGGGAAAGCTTAATTTTTCAATATGAAAAAAAATTGTCAATTATTAATTTTTAGATGAAAAAACAAACATTTTTTTACCTTAGGCAAAGGAGTGGATTTCCAGTTATCTAAGGTTCGCCCAAGAGAGTTGTCATTATCTCTAAATAGTGCAGTATCAATATATAGAGTTGTAATCTTTGGCTTTAAAAGACGACATCTAGTGTCATATCTGTCATTTAAATTAATCTATAGTTGACACCTAAACCTGGACTAACTAACGCAAAGCAAATTCGGTTTCTTCAACTTGAAATTAAAAGCTCTTTGGTCTAAAATTCATCTATCTTAAAACTGTATACAATTTTTTGTATATGCTTCCGCAGACAAAAATGTATGGTAAAAAACCGAAAAATGTTTAATAGGTCAAACTTTGATCGAAAGTCGAGGCTTACTGAAACCTCAAAAAAATTAAGGGTTTACGTAGGTTTTGGTTATAAAAAAAAATTTCTCTGGCGTAAAAAAAATTAATTTGGTTGTTTAACATATGTTTAATTTGGTCATTCCGGCAATAATTTTGCTTTAAAATTTTTTGTGATTTTTTTACTAAATGTTTTGATTATAATTTAAAAAACCTGTTTTTCGGCTCAGGAGCGTCACTGAGGGAACCTTTCTTTAAATCTTTAAGTTTTCTTTCTAAAGTTGAATCCTTCCAGGCAAAGGAATCCTAAAACAAATACAACGATGAAAAAAAAACATTAAAAAGTCTGGACACTATTTTAACAGTGATCCTTCGTTTTTAGAGCATAGCATGTCTAAATACAATTGTATATTTTAAACTTAAAAATTAAATATATTTTTTAATTAATTATCCTGAACAAAAATATTTCTTTTGATGCTTTTTTAATAAATATTCTTTTAACAAATTGGTGTCAAAGAAGATTTTTCTGAAAAGAGAATAGTCTAAAGAATTAATAATTGTAGAATTTTAATCATGAAAAGATTCTTTTCAAAGACTAATTTACCGAAAGGATAATTGATAGAATCCCAAAAATGTCATTTGTGGATATTTTGTAGAAAAATATTTTTAAAATGCCTGTAAGTGAAAATTTGACTAAAATCTTAATTTTCTTTAGTATTTTTGAACATAAAGCAATAGAGTCTTTGCCGCAAACTCAAATTCACTAATTTCTATATCTTTGCAATCTATAAATGGACATTGGAATGGATAAGAAAATCAGAGTTAGTGGCAAAGACTTAATCTTTTCGAAATTAAAAATGTTTTGATCGAAATTGGTAATGACATTTTATGATATAATTAAATTCAAAGATTAAACTTAACGTAATGTTCATAATTTCAAACAACATATTTTTTTTAATTTAAAATGGTTTTAGTAGATCAAAATATAATTTTTTTAACTGCTTTGTTAAAATATTATTTTCTAAGAACACCACCATCAATATTTTCAGGAATGATTTGGATAAATAATTTGTCAGAAATAAGTTTATTTAATATTTTCTTTTTGACCAAATTTTGAATATTTATTTTAAATTGTAAAGTGCGTTATTTAATTATATGTAAAAATTGCTAAATTTGGGTAAACATATCTTTCAACCCCAATATCATTGCAAGTCGAGATGTTAACTGAACCCAAATTATTTTTTACTAAAATTTGATTATTAGGTTTGCATTAATTTAGTCGCGAAATATTTTTCTTCATTTATGGTAATATTTACAGGACATTAAATAACAAATATTCAAAATAATACATTTGTTCAAATTTTAGAGCTAAGAAATGCAATTCAAGAGAAAAGCTTTGTAAGGTTTATTGATTGTTTTTGAATTTTTTTTTCTTTCAGGAGTTGCTCCAGTTAGATCTTTAGTAGCTCACAAAGTGTCAAACTAGATAAACTAGATCAAACTAGATCAAACTAGATCAAACTAGATCAAACTAAATCAAACTAGATCAAACTAGAGTATTAAGTATTTTTACCTTAGGATCAGGGCTGTTGTATGCACTATCAGATGAAACCTGAAAAAAATTGATTTTAAAAATGTATTTCCAATAAATGTCCAAACGACTGATTGGACAAGTTTTCGGACAAATATTGCAAATCGGATTGTTGCCTAAAAAAATTTCGATTTTTAAAAAATGTTAGAAGACTGCAAATAAAAGCAAAAAAATCTACCAAACATTTTAGTAATTTTTCCAATATGTATGGAAAGAATGCGAAAGGTTATTTTATAACTAGATTCTAGTATAATTAAAAAATTATAAATTCCAAACAATCTTTCCGTAAAAAATTAAAATTATCCAAAACAAGTGAGACCCACAGAACTTTGGAATAGGAAGAAGATTTGATGTTGTAAAATCAAATTGTTTTTCAAACTGCTTGATATGTAAATCTGAACTTGACTTAACTGGTTGTCTTCTTAAACCACAGTACAAACTGCAACATTATAATGCAAGGAAAGTTAATTGCAGTTGCGTATACTCTGCGTACATATTGAAACTAGTTCTCTCTGGGTGGAATTTGTAAACAAGAATTGATGCATCAGTGTTCGTTTAGTATCCTAGGAGGTTAAAAGCGTTTAATTTTGATAATTTTGATAATTTTTTCCTTTGACCAGAATATTTCTTAGATTTTTTAAGTGAAAGATGGATCCCATCCTTCGTTGTGTTTACATTACCGCCCAGAGACAGTACACTGCAGTACAAAAGATGCGTACACCTCTGAAATAACTTTCCTTGCATTATAACCTTGGCCCACTGTGAGTTATGTATACTTACACTACGTTTGACCCTCTTCAGACTGTTTGAATCGAAGTTGACCGGCTTAAAGTCCGGGGAAGGTGACGGTTGGTTCCGGGGAACCCAAACCTTAAACAAATAATTGTACCAGAGCCAATATCGTCTTTCTCATCAAAGTATAGAAATCCCCCAACTAGATCAGATAAATCCACAAACACCGTAGTTCAAGAGACGATAACTTGGTGTGAACTAATCCTTAGCTCCTCACTTATACTCTCATTATAAAGGTGATTATAAAAAAGTAAACACCATGTTTATTGGGAAAGCCTGCACTATATATATATATATGTATATATATCATATCCCTGATTATTGGGACACCCTGTACTATATATATATGTATATATATCATATCCCTGATTATTGGAACACCCTGTACTATATAAATATATATGTATATATATCATATCCCTGATTATTGGGACACCCTGTACTATATATATATGTATATATATCATATCCCTGATTATTGGGACACCCTGTACTATATATATATATATGTATATATATCATATCCCTGATTATTGGGACACCCTGTACTATATAAATATATATGTATATATATCATATCCCTGATTATTGGGATACCCTGTACTATAAATCATACCCATGTTTTTTTATGATACCCTGCGTACTTTGATGCTTACTTACCTTTGGAATATCCTTGAAGGAACCTGAAGTCTCCTTATAGTTTATTTCTTCAGTACTGGACCACTTGGCTGAAATATTAATTAAATTATTATTATTGTTATTATTATTATTTAATAATACATCATATAGTAAACTTCTAAACAATAATTCAAAACTTCTAAACATTCCGTGAATCCTTAATATCAGGAATAGCAGAGAATAACATCGTTTTTAGAGTTTGTAAAGTGATCAGAAAACTCATTTGAGGGTACTGTTGTAAATTAGACATGCCACTCGTATCACCTAGGTTTACAGTGTCTTTAACAAATGATTATTTTAAGTGTATTTGTATTTACTGGCTTGACTGATTATAATTCCACATGACTTATTGTACATGAAAGAATAAAATCAAACTTAATTCTTTGAAAACAAATCTTTACAGTTCAAAAACAGAAACAAAGAAAAACCTTCGAATTTTAGTAATAAAATGAATATCCCTTGCAACTTATATAAATTACAATAATAAACTTGTTTCATTGGGGGGAAAACTGATCTATATGGGTCAAATACAGGAACGAAGGGCAAATTTTCAATTTCATTATTAAAATACTTTTAGCATCATAAAACCTTTGATTGCAAATCACAAACGTACTGTTTTTAACAAGTCAAGGTAGAGGTTTTTTCATCAATATAATTTTATAATTGGCTGAGATGAAAGACATTCTTGAGATTAAAGACATAAAATATTTTTATCAATTTACAAAAGGAATTGCAGTCTTTTCCACAAACTTAAATTTTCGACTGCCCATTTCTTTACAATCTGATGGTGTAAACCTTTGGTATTTCAAACTAAGAAGAATTCATAGTTTGCTATTTCAAACTAAGAAGAGATTAAAAAATTTAACTCAACTATTTAGCTGGTAAAAAAAACGCTAGAACAAATCAAATCTACGAAATGTTATATGGAAATTATGAATGTAGAGCAGAGGTTGACATCTTAAGAAAAATGGTATTATTTGAATCATATATTAGCTTTATAAGCATGAAATAAATCTAAGACTCACAGTAAAAAATAAAATGTAGCCAAAGAAAGAATTTTCTTAACCTTTTCGCTAATTTGGTATTCTTGTCAAATGAAGGTTTGGAAAGAGGGAAGAAATAAACTGCCCCGCCCCCACTGTTTTTTTCCATAAAAATTATAAACTTTGCGATACTCTTAATTGTAAATATTTTAGCATTTTTGTCTTCGCACATTTGGATCATGATAAAAAACATTTTTGCACTTTCTTTCTGTTTTCAAATAGTTGGCGAATTGGCAAAATAAATTTCCTCTGGGGTCCTGTGAGATATCAAACACATATTTTGACGTTAATTGGACACAAACATGACGACAAGCCAAATCGTTGTATATATAAAAAGTAATTTCTGTTGGGGTCTTTGTATGTCGGAGCATTTAAGTCAGGAACCCATTGACCGAGTTGCCTCAAATTCGTATTGGGGAACTTGGTTTAAAGGCTTTGAATTTAGTGGTTTGACTTTGAAAGAGAAAATTTGGTGTGCACAGTGCAGGCAAAGGTGGGTGTAAGCTAGTGTATAATAAAGCCGCAAAGGGAATTTTAATGAAGACCTACAAAGGATTGGAAATGATATCAAAATTACCAATGTTAGCTCAACAAAGCATTAATTCCAACTGACGAACAATTTGTAACAATTCAAATGAGTGGTTCCGCGTGAAATAAAAAATATTTAGCGCCATATTGAAAATTTTCAGATAAACAAAAAATCCACGCTAAAAGTTTGATTTGACATTTTTGAGTTTTTCATCGACACAATTTTATTACACCCTACACCCTCCCCCCTCCCCTCCCCTGTATTGCAGGGCAGTGCTAAAAAGTCCAGATATATATTTGACTGTAAATAAAACAACGCCAAAAAGTCAGTGCATGAAAGGCTTCCGCCCTTAAATCCTCCCGACAAAAACTATTTATCTATCTATCTATCTATCTACACGTTTATCTATTTGTTGTTTAAACTATTCAAATTAAAAAGGTTAATTGTATACAATAAACCTCTCCAATTATTGTATATTTAAAGGTCCGAAACGTAAAGGTTTTAAATATAAAATTTTAAAAAGAAATTCATAACAAAAGGAATTGAATCTTTGTCACAAACTCTAGTTTTCTAATCTCTATATCATTGCAATCCAACGTCGTAGACCTTAGATATTTCAAACTTTAAATTCTGTTGGATCAAATAATTTAAGTTTGAAATATCAAAGATTTAAACCATTATAATGGAAAGGTAAAATAGTTAGAAAATATAAGTATGTGGCAATGACTTAATTCCTTTCTTAAATTGTTAATTTTTTAGTCTTAATATAGCGGTCACCATTTTTTTGCCTCCATTTTAAGTAGGACATACCAGATGATTAACGCTACCCTTACAACTCAATAATGTAGATATAGCGTCACTTTTTGGCTTAAAAAGGTGTTTAATTCTGCTAATTCCCAAATTCTTTTTTTAAATTATTTACAACCATTCAACCATTGGTTATTGAAAGGAAACCTGTAACCCCTCTCTCCCCTAACAACCCTAATGATTTTTGGGAAATAAGTATAAAAATAAATAAAAAATTGGATTTATAATGTCCAAATTTTCTTTTTTTCCAGAATTATTCAAAAATATTTCACCCCCTATATGCGTATTTGTATGTCTATCCACATTAATTGAAGAGAGTAGTTTGGAGGCCCTGTTATCTCATTAAAAGGACTGTAGATGTAATTTCAAGTGGTCCTCCATCTTTATATTTACAACAGTATCAATTAAATCTTTGTCAAAAATATTGAGATATCCTGCTTTGTTTTGTGGAAAATTGAAAATTTTCAATTGCGGTTTCTCTCTGAATTAGCTTATGAAATTATCATAAAGAGACAATAAAGGAAATACAAAATTAAATAGTGCGCGGACTATGAAGGGTTACTTAAACTTACGTCTCAAGTCCCTTTCAGATTGCTTGTTATCTTTTAGTCTGAAAAGATTAATTAGGTAAAGTTGTTTAAATAGAATCCTTTCATCCTGCTTTGAAAAGAATATTATTAAGCTTTAGAGTTAATTCAGAATTAAGAATTATAACGTTTGCGCAGAAAGCAGAGGAAATTTTTTTATAGAATATTAATTTTTAGTTTATTTTAATTTTGACTGTCAGTGTCAAGCTGATTTTAAGTAACTCATCAGATAAACGTATCATGGATTAATCATCAGATAAACGTATCATGGATTAATCATCAGCTAAACGTATCATGGATTAATCATCAGCTAAACGTATCATGGATTAATCATCAGATAAACGTATCATGGATTAATCATCAGCTAAACGTATCATGGATTAATCATCAGATAAACGTATCATGGATTAATATCGCTTCATTGTCCTTTAAATATAATGTACATTAGCAGCCATCTAAATACACTCAAATTAAGACAGAAACTCTTAAAATTACGTTTACATTATTTTAAACATAAAGTAATAATTACAATCAGGTAATAAAGAGATAATAAACATAGATAGCTTATGTACGCAAAATCAACAAGAATTGTATAGTCCGCGAACTCATACTTCTAGGGGTCAAAGTGTACTTCAATGATAAGCGGGGTGGTTTGGTGTTTTAATAGAGTGTAAAATAACTCCGAGAATGAAACTATTTGAGCAACAATATTTCACTGAGCAATATATCATATTGACGAGAACTGAAGAAGGACATGAGAAGGACATGAACTAACTTAAATTTCTTTCTACAGAACTCAAGTACACCACAAGTACTCAATGACCTGAATAGCGAATGTTCACAACCGACCTAGTTAATCTATATAATAGGAATATCTTTAAAACGTCTCTGTACATTTATATCTTTCAAGATGAAAAATGTCGTCTTATGCGCAATCTATCTTTATCTATGATAATAAATGGGCAAAGAAGTCATGCATAAACTAATATGTATCTTCTATATTTTTATCATCGGATACATTTTTCTGTTGAAGTTTTTGAAATTCAACGGGCCCGCAACGTATAATGGTACTTCGGCTAAAATCATAATCTTATACTAAGTGCGGGTAAACGGTGGGAGTCCTGGCAACCCTTAGTGTACTCCAGCAGCTATAGTTACTTAAAATAGAGGGGCTACAGTCCTTTAAATTTAGAGGGAAAGACCGGCTATGTAAGGTAGTTGAACTAAGTATGCAGTGTTTAAGATTCATTTGAGACATATAAAACCTTTTTAAAGATCTGTAATTCCTGAGTTTTCAGATTTTTTTAATTATTAAATAACGACGACAAAAAATATAAACAAAATTCGTTAGTAAACTAATTAGTTGTTTAGGAACAGGTTGAGAAAATAAAAATTAATTTATTCATCGAAAATAAGTATCTTATTCACTTAGATTTTCATAGAAAATGAGAAATTCAATATAATGATGAAAGCGAAATAATTGATTCTAGTTTGATTCATTGACAAATTTTTTTAAGAAATATATTCCCAAACATCTAATTAGTATACTGTATAATTTTTACTTTTTTTTCATCGTCGATATTTGATAATTAAAAAAAAACCGATTCTGAAAACGTACCCACCCAAATTCATGATTTTGAACGTTGACTATGCACTCAAACTCAGTAATTATACATCGTGGAAACGGTTTATATGTCTCCTCAAATGAATCCTAAATAATGTGCCCACAACTCTGCATACTCAGTTTAACTGCCTTACGTAGCCGGTCTGTCCCTTCAAGTGAATTTCTGTTTCATGTTGAAAATAACTGTTAAAGCTTGTTTCTGCATGTTTAATAATAGTTGATTTAATTCATATTTCGATATTCTGTCTTTTGTAGAAACATTAGGACTAAGGCTATTATAATACACATTACAGGATAGGATAAATACATTAGACATATAGTCAACATTGTCTAAAAATAGGACAGGATAGGACTAAGCCTATTATAATACCCTTTACAGGATAGGAAAAATACATTAAACATAGTCAACATTATCTAAAGATAGGACAGGATAGGACTAAGCCCATTATAATACACATTACAGGATAGGATAAATACATTAAACATATAGTCAACATTGTCTAAAGATAGGACAGGATAGAACCAAAGCTATTATAACATATTGTCAACATTGTCCAAAAATAGGACAGGATAGGACCATGGCTATTATAAAACACTTTACAGGATAGGATTAAACATAGTCAACATTTTCTAGGACACGATAGGACTAAGGTTATAATACACTTAACAGGATAGGACTAAATTAATATAACACACTAAACAGGATAGAAATATTAAGCATTAAAATTATTTAAAGGGAGTGTTCACGAAAAATGAAAGGGGGTATAGGCTTACGGCGAAAAAAAGCGCTTTTTATCGATACTAATCTTAAACTTCTATCTGTTGTGTCTATAAGGAGAAAATTGTTAAAAACGACTCAAACCGAAGAACATAGCGTCCACAAAAATTCAGAAAGTTGCAACATTCAACTTGGATTGTAAAATAATCAATTTAATTCCAAACAAATCATTCAGATATTACAAACAATAGTCATCGATCTTTTTTAGATGCATTCGTATATAGTTAATATTTCATAATATTTTTGATTTTGTTTTTTTAAATAATATTTCGCTGGCGCTGGATTTTCAAAAATTCCTGGAAAATATAAAAATGTCGTCTTCATTATCACAAATCCTCGAAACAGGATTAAATGTTTTCAAAAAGTAACTCTCAGATCATGAAAAATAAAAAAAATATTATGAAATATCAACTATATACGAATGCGTCGAAAAACTATCGATGATTTTTAGTTGGAATATCTAAATGATTTGTTTGGAATTAAATTGATCTTTTACGACCCAAATTAAATGTTGCAACTTTCTGAATTAGCATGGACGCTACATTTTTCGGTATGAGTCGTTTTTCAACAATTTTCTCCTTATAGACGCAACAGATAGAAGTAAGATTAGAAACGACCAAAAACGCTTGTTTTTTATTTTTCGAGAACACTAATTGTAAATCCCTCCAAATGATAAATTGTTCCAAATTTGTATCCCTCCAAATGTACATCCCTCCAAATGTGTATCCCTCCAAATGAACATCCCTCCAAATGTATATCCCTCCAAATGTACATCCCTCCAAATGTGTATCCCTCCAAATGTACATCCCACCAAATGTAAATCCCTCCAAATGATTATTGTTCCAAATTTGTGTCCCTCCAAATGAACATCCATCCAAATGTGTATCCCTCCAAATGGACATCCCTCCAAATGTATATCCCTCCAAATGTACATCCCTCCAAATGTGTATCCCTCCAAATGTACATCCCTCCAAATGTAAATCCCTCCAAATAATTATCGTTCCAAATGTGTATCCCTCCAAATGTACATCCCTCTAAATGTAAATCCCTCCAAATGATTATCGTTCAGAATTTGTATCCCTCCAAATGTACATCCCTCTAAATGTAAATCCCTCCAAATGATTATCGTTCAGAATTTGTATCCCTCCAAATGTACATCCCTCCAAATGTGTGTCCCTCCAAGAGTGTATTACACTCCAAATGTTTATCCCTTCAAAAATATGTCTCTCCACAGTCCAAATGTGTATCCCTCCAAGAATGTTTTTTTCCTCCTTTCCTTATCCTTCCTAGCTCCATGGAATCCTCCTAAACCAAACATCCCCCACTGCTTTTTAACGTAAACACCTTTTTTTACAGTTTAATTATACGCAATTATTCTTCATTCATAAAATTAATTTGGTCTCAATTCATGATTTTTGTTTTAAAAAAATTTAAAAAAACTAGAATTTATTGCAATCATGCAATTTCAAAATTTAAAGGGTGGGTCCAATTTTAAACAAATAGTTAATATGTAAAATATATAAATACATAGAATATTAGCAAGAAACATTATGTAAGCAGTAAATAATAAATAAAATTGTGAAAGTGGTTTGAATCATGAAATTAATAAATATGTAGTCTTACGAAAAAAAATTTTAAATGCTCAAAATAAAAATGTCTAAGTTTTAGAATATTGATTCGAGATTCGCATCACTTTTGACACTTTAAATACTAATAAAAATATTATTATTATAAAAAAAAGGTTTTACCATTTTTCAGGTGTCTTGCATCAAAGCTCGGTGAAGGGCAGGTCTTCGTTCGGCCTGAGCCTGCAATAGGGTTGTTAACTGTCATCGTTCCGTATAATTGATCCAATCGTTTCGAGATGTTCTAATCGTTTCTGTAAGCTCTTATCGTTTCGGCAAATTGATTCTTATACCTCATTCTATATCATCTGAAGATTATAAACTAAATGAAATTTAATATCGGGTTTCTAACACCTATCTTTTTTGTTTATACATCTATCTTTCAATCTATCTATATATATCTTTTATCTATCTATCTAACGAGATAAATCCATCTAAATCTATATCTATGACTATTATATATGATTACATCTTCATCTATACTTATATTCAAATCTAGATCTATGTCTAAATACATCTATATCTATATCCACGTCTATCTATCCGTCTATCAATCCATCTATCTATCTATCTATCTATCTATCTATCTATCTATCTATCTATCTATCTATCTATCTATCTATCTATCTATCTATCTATCTATCTATCTATCTTTATCTGTTAATCTTTTTTTTACTTTTTTGTAGATAAACCTGAAAAAAAATGTTAACAAATTTCTCACAGATTCACTTTTATGATACACATTACTATGTAAGATTGTAAAAATAAATAAAGAATTAGGCTGCTTGCCAAAACTTAAGACCTCAGACTCCAACTAGCTTTAGTTCGGAAAAAAACAAAGACTGTAAGATTTAAATATAAAATTTGTGGGTATGATATAATGTATAATGAAAATAGTTTTACCATTAGCTTAACATTATTTAGTAATATGGATCTGTGCGCACAGTTAGGCTTTTTAAAAACGATCGTAAAAACGATAGTTTTCCGTTTCGTTTTTTCTATAAAAACGATCGTTTCGCTCGTTATTGAAGGGTCGTTTTCTAAAATGAAAAACGATCATTTTTGAAAACGATCTTTTTTTAAAAAACAATCAGCTTTTATTTTAAACGAAAAATGACCGTTTTTGAAAAATAATATTTTTAAAAAGGGTTGAAAGGTTAAATTGAAAACGATCCATCCCTGACCCTATGCACAGTTGCTATGTTTCATGTTCATTGAACTATTCAAAGTCATACTTGAGTTTTACCATTTCTGAGGTTTATAGGCCTTACTTTAATTCATGAACAATATAAAAAATGTATTTTTTTAGATTTAAAAACAGATTAACAGATAACTAAACTTTCGGATAAACTGAGTCTGTTTTACTTAATGTATAATGTATTCATTTCATAAGAAAATTAACTAAATTTAATTTACTGTAAAATCCTTTTGTAACTTTAATTATCGAATTTTAAGAATGATAAAATGAAAGTGTAAATGAGATAATTCAAATTTATTTGAACAATCTTCTATGGAGATAACATGTTGTTAGGCTTCCTTGGCAATCTGTTTTTATGTAATAATTTTACTTTAATGTTACTTGTCTGTGTAAAATTTATATTTGTACCTTATATTTCAATCACGTAATGAAACTTTTTTTTATCAATTTTCATAATGTTGAAAAAAATTTATTCTCATGTAGAGAAGCAGAGAGTCAGCTCGAGTTGTAACAGGGATACATATTAAGAAATACAAAAAGATCTGTATCTGAATTGATACTTACTTGAGCATAAAGAGAGTTGTATCAGGGATACTATCTTGAGAATATAAAGTGTTGTATTTGGATGGATACAGAATGAAGTATTATTGTAGAATGTGGAGTTCTAGAGGAAGTTGTATCTGTAAAATACATACTATCGAATTCAAAGGTTGTATCTAGTTTGATAGATATTTGAGAATACAGAAGGTTATACCTGGATTGGTACAGACTTCAAAAAAGATATTGGAGTAAGGCATTTGATAAATATAAAAAGAAACAGATAGTTTAAATTTTGTACAGTCGTCTGGGAAGTCTCACCTTTTGAGGGTAACCCTGTATATACATACACCTGCAATATTCTTTCTTCAAAGAATAGAAAATTAATAGAAATTTAACCCTTTCCCTGCTAGGGGTACTTGAAAACCAGGATACACTGGGGGAAAGAAGGGTCTAAATCCCATGTTTGATGTCCAAATATGACAATTGATACATCATATATAAACTCTTGTGCTCTACTTTAAGAATCTGCTTAAAAATCTAAATTTTGCAAATTTGTAAATTGATTTTGTTTGTCGTAAAATCCAGTTATATAGTACATATATCTGCACCAAAAAAAATCTCCAAAAATGATAAAATATACATTTTTGAAAAGCCCCTGACCATGCCATTTCAAATATGCGAAAATCTTTGCAAAATTTTAAATAACCTGATGTGTAATTAAGAAAAGCTAAAAATGTTAACATTTTTTTTATTAATTGTATGCAAATAATTTGCAAAAATTTCTTTACAAAACTTGTATATTCCGTTTCCTTATGGCATAGGTTCACCAAAAAGCTAAAACTTATCAAATCTGACAACTGAAAGTGGGCCAAGAGTCTCAAGACAAGATTTAGTTTGTTACAGGAAAAAGTATTCAAAAAAAGATAACTATTACTTAGTTATGTAAGAAAAACTACAGGAATAGGATTAAGAAGTACTGCTTGATGCCTACTATTCACGAAAACTCTAGAATATGTGCAACAGAATGAAATTGCCATTTCAGAGATTGTAAGATAGAAATATGCAACTATGCTATTAAAAATCTTGCTATTCACTTTTACGATCAGATTTCCTTGAGAGGGGTTTAGTTTTCTTGAAAAATATTTTATTCCCAAAATAATAGATATGTTTGAGCGGGGTACAAACATCTCTTAAGGTTTTTTAACCTTATTTGGGGGAAAATAATTGATTTTAGGGAAAATAAAAAAATAGAACATAAAAGTAAAACTTTACGGATAAATGAAAATCATTGATTCTTCAAAATATATACCCCTGATTTGCTTTATGCTCAGATAGGCTCTGCAAACTGAAGCCTGCTTTCACAGCAAAACAAAGAATTTAAACTCATGCATTTTATTTTAAACAGACAAAAACTTAAAAAGCATATTTAACATTTTATAAAAAGGTCAGAAAAAAAACTTAACGAGTTGATGACAGAAACTTGTAAAAGAAATCACATAAACTATAAATAAAAAGGGCTGTAGTGATTATTTATGTCGCTTTTTATTGCATTCTTTTCCCTCCGCCCTCTGTTTTTTTTCCAGACTTTATTTTGCCATTAAATCTATTAATGATTCCTTAAACTTTATGTGATTTTAAGTGAACTCCCATTTAATTCTCAAAGGTAACCTTTAAACTTTTGCAAGTCAAAAATTAAGAGAAACCAGAGGCCGAATTTAAAGAATTTTAGCCGGGGCACAATTATGGTTCATTTCACTTTTTCAAGATTCAAGCTGGTGCTCAATTGAAACCAATTTTTGGGGGATTTGAGACACGGCTTAAATTCATTAAATTCAGACTCTGATATTATAACTTTCAGATCAATTTAGCAAAAACCAAACTTTCTTTATTAGTTTTGATGGTATTATTTAGCCTTTCTTTCTTTTAATTACTGTGTTTGGAAAGTTTATCAATATATGAATTAAACAACGAAGATCAAACAACTTTAAATTAAAGATGGTTAAGGAGATTTGATCAATCTCCTTTCAAAAAAGCTAATTCCTTCTCTCATGCAGCAGTGAGAGAGAACAAAGATATTGTGCAAGCTGAGAGAGAATGTAGGGGTGGGGGCAAAACAAATAAATATTTATAAAATTTGAAGACTGAAGTAGATTTTACAATACTCTTAACATAAGCTTCTTTTCCTTTGATATTTTCTGTGAGTAAAGAAGTTCAAACAAATCTGGAAAGTTGAAAATATTAAATTTTGTCATTCATTTTAAAAAGGCACTTTATATCATGAACAGTTTTCTTGTCAAACAAAAAAAAAGTTAGACTAACTTTTACAAACTTTAATGATGTGGGGTGTTGCTCCATGAATTTCTGAAAAGGTCTAGCTAGTGGTCAGTAAATATAATTACTCTGTGTTTATCTGTCCTTCCTTGAACATCTACACTGTTTTTACCAGGGGTTTATATTTTAAAGAAACGAGAATGATTTTTTAAAAAATTTACTGTACCTGTTAAATTTTTAAATACACTTTTTTATTAAAAAACATCACTAAAAAATCTCTCATTTTTCTTAATTCAGCTAAAAAATTTCTAACAATCCGTTTATTCCAGGGGTGGCGGCGGGTGTCAAATTTATTCTATAGACTCAGGAAGTAATTTTTAAAACACCCCTGGTGGCTATACTGTTTATAGACAGATCATAAGGTTTTATATTTTTTTGACAAATTTTTCAAAAATAGTAATTTTTCAGTTATGAAGAGCCTTGAAGAGTTTTTAAGTATTTTTTATGATTTTTATAATTTTTATTGTATAGCATTTTCTTTCTTCCATATATTATAAAATGATACTGAAACATTTTTTGTTTAATGTTTCAGGACTGTGTGAATTTACAGAATTTGTGGAATGGTACATAATTAAGATTTTTAAAATGCATGCAAAACATTTGGCATATTATCTGAATAAAGAAACAAAAATTTAGTTGCATACAGATCTTAACAAAGTTAATAATAAGGTTCTATGTTAAAGAGTTGAATTAGATAGATATCTACAACTACAACAACTTATAATTCTTACTTCGGCTGGATCATTGACAAAGGATAAGATTGGAAATCAACTTAAAACCCTTTAAATATGACGATACCACGGGTAAAATAAGTCTTTGGCCTTGCACGTGGTCTTGAAATGGCTTATTTAATAATTTCACCGAGAAAAAAATGAATTTATAGTTGCAGGGAATCAGAAAAATAACAAAACAGACGATACAAGTTTTGCACAGTCGTCTCTGAAGTCTCATCCTTTGTGGGTATAACCTTTGTATATTATCAATTATTAGCTAACTAAACACTTTCTAACTATTAACTAGCTAGAAATATTAACTAAGCTAACAAAACACTAAATTACAAATAACTAACTATAAATATTATCTGACCTAACTAAGTACTATAACTAGCAACTAACTATAAATGTGTGCAAACTATAACACTAAAACATAGTTACTAAATTACTTATATCAATATTAAGCTAACTTAGCACTATAACTAACATAACTTAGCACTCATTATAACGCTGACACATACTAGTAACTAACTATAAATATAAGCTAACAATAACACTAAAACTAGTTATTTAAGTACATATATCAATATAAAGCTAACTTAGCACTATAACTAACACTATAACACTGAAACATGGCTGTTTAAGAACTATAGCTTTCTACACTTCACTACTGCTGTCCTTAAACTTAAAAAAAAAATATACTCATATCTAATCTAATCCTACTTATTTCTTAATTCAGAAAAATCAACAAAAAAAATAGTTTTGCTTTAAGTTTGTACAGTTGTGGTGTGTTATAGGAATTATTTATTTTCCCTGAACGCCCGAAGGGTCGTGTAAGGAAAGCTGTGTTATAAGCTGACCTGCTAGTAATACCTGGGAATAGAGTCATACTATAGGAGTAGTTATAAAGATATGATACAGTAATAGAGATTTAATAGAGTAGTATAGATATAATACAGTAATAGAGATATAATATAGTTATCAGTGGCGTACATAGGGGGGGGGCAGTAGTCCTCTTGCCCCCCCCTGGGAGTTCCAGGGGGGGGGCCCTGCCCCCCCCTGGAAAATACAAAATTAAAAGGAAACAAATTTAAAAAGTAGCACCTGACAATGACAAAGACTTGGGATTTGTCTAAATTCACTGTTAACACAAACTTTTAAGATACTTTAAACTAAAACTTTTGCAAAAACAAAACATCGACATATTAGATGCTTATAACATGATGGAAGATGTAATAAAGGTATTCTATTTTCTATTTTTCTATTTTTTCTTACAGTCAATTTATAAAGGAATTGAGTCTTTGGCACAAACTCAAATATGTAAACCTTTGGAATCTGATGTTGTAAACCTTTGATATTTCAAATTCAGAATATTTGATCTAACAGAATTCATAGTTTGAAATATCTAAGGTCTACAACCATAGATAAAGATAGATTGCTCATAAGACGACATTTTTCATCTTGAAAGATATAAATATACAGAGATATTTTAAAGATATTCCTATTATATAGATATACATAGATATTAACTAGGTCGGTTGTGAACATTGGCTGTTGTTATGTCATTGAGTACTTGTGGTGTACATGCGTTATGTAGAGAGAAATTTAAGTTAGTTTAGTCCTTCTCATGTCCTTCTTCAGTTCTCGT